>NW_026890500.1:5000-17000 GCF_963514075.1 Conger conger
GCCAGCCTCTGCATGTGCTTCGGGCCAAAGTACGTACTCCCCTCCTCCTACACCACCCCCTCCATACTCCCCTCCTCCTACACCACCCCCTCCATACTCCCCCCCTCCTACACCACCCCCTCCATACTCCCCTCCTCCTATACCACCCCCTCCTCCTACACCACCCCCTCCATACTCCCCTCCTCCTACACCACCCCCTCCTCCTACACCACCCCCTCCATACTCCCCTCCTCCTACACCACCCCCTCCATACTCCCCTCCTCCTACACCACCCCCTCCATACTCCCCTCCTCCTACACCACCCCCTCCTCCTACACCACCCCCTCCATACTCCCCTCCTCCTACACCACCCCCTCCATACTCCCCTCCTCCTACACCACCCCCTCCTCCTACACCACCCCCTCCATACTCCCCTCCTCCTACACCACCCCCTCCTCCTACACCACCCCCTCCATACTCCCCTCCTCCTACACCACCCCCTCCATACTCCCCTCCTCCTACACCACCCCCTCCTCCTACACCACCCCCTCCATACTCCCCTCCTCCTACACCACCCCTCCTCCTACACCACCCCCTCCATACTCCCCTCCTCCTACACCACCCCCTCCATACTCCCCTCCTCCTACACCACCCCCTCCTCCTACACCACCCCCTCCATACTCCCCTCCTCCTATACCACCCCCTCCATACTCCCCTCCTCCTACACCACCCCTCCATACTCCCCTCCTCCTACACCACCCCCTCCATACTCCCCTCCTCCTACACCACCCCCTCCTCCTACACCACCCCCTCCTCCTACACCACCCCCTCCATACTCCCCTCCTCCTACACCACCCCTCCTACACAACCCTCTGTACCCCATTCTGTACACCCAACACCCCCAGAATGAAAACTCCTCTCCCCCTCCTACATTCACAGAATGTGAACTCCTCTCTCTGTCGAGGGCCAGATAGGAGTCCCTTCCTGCACTGTACTCAGTTTGACATTCATTGTAATATGATGAATAATGATAATAATAATATTTGCAGATTGGTAAGGTTTTCTCCCCCCCCCCCCCCCCCTCCCCTGCAGGAAGGTGGCAGTGCATGAGGCAGAGACGGCGGGGGCCGTGATGGCGTTCTTCCTGTCCCTGGGCCTGGCTCTGGGGGCCGCCATGTCGTTCGCCATCCGGACCCTGGTGTAGCGCGCGGCCCGGGGAGGACGCTCTTCAGCCTGCTGCCGGCGGAGAGCCGCCATCGTCCCCGGAGACGCAAACAGAACTGAACACTTTTCTTTTGTTTGTTTTTATTTGCAATGCGCCTTAACGACAGAAAAAAAAGAGAATTTTGTAAAAAGAAAAAGAAAAAAATTCTGTATGAACAATTTACATTTTTTAAAAAGCTGTATAAACAAAGTGTGTGTGAGCTCTGCCGCGTGTGTCACGGGCGAGCTGTGTGTCGAGCCAGCGGGGGTGGAGTTCACCTGAGGCGCTCCACCCAAAACAAATTACAGCCCAACTGTCGGGATCCTAATTCCACCCACACGTCAGCGCCACTGCAGAACCAGTCTGTGCTGTGTACAGAGTGTGTATCGCCTGCCATAAGGATCACAGACCACCGCATCCAGTGACGAACCCGCGATTAACGCCTAACCTCCAACAGCACACGTCTAGCGTAACCATGCCAACGGACAGATTATTCTAATTTTATTTATTTATTTCTCTGTCCATGTGCTTTGTCTCAGTTTTATTTTATTTTGTTAAGATTTTTTTGCCCCAGCCGTACGTTAGAGAAAGCGCGATGCCGGAGAAGGGGAGCCTGTTGTCTGTCTCCGTTATAAAACCACACTGTTTGACTAAAAAGTCTATTTTTTTAAACTATCGTACAGAGATGGTCACGTCATTTTGTGTGGGGAAAAAGACATTGCTCTTCAGTACTTCTTAAATAACTTTTTTAAATTGTGTATTTTATTTTTTAATATTATAGTGTTTGAATTGCTCTGAATATCTTTTTGTACGAGAAGTATAAGATATCCCACTGCCTGCAGCGATCGCTTCCACGCTTCGTCACCATGGACTCCGTTTACTGAGCTGCTGCGGGTTGATGACGTCACTACCGCCTGCCAAGTAAACATCACGGGAGGAGGAACAGGCCCGCGTCCCAATCGTCTTACTTGCATACAGCCTGTGTACTCAGTAGCAGGCAACGTGCCTACTCAATAATAGGCCAGTACGCCAGTTTTAGACGGCCTAAATTTACCATGAGGTGCTGGTGTGTGATGACATCATCACTCGTCGCCTGCCAAGTGAACCAAGTCAAACTTTACATTTGTAATGTAACCGTGTACAAAAAAATAAACACTGCATTTGTAGAAAAAATGTTTTGTGAGATTTGTATGGCTGGCTAAAGTAGAGCCAAGTACGCAACACTAGGGAAATACTGTAGAAATAAGTGGTAGTTCTATTGCATGTAGTAAAAGTTTACAAAGTGCTTCACATAATGAAAAACAAACATGCACATAAAATGATAATAGCAATCAGTGAATCAAGAGAAATAAAAAGAATTAGGGCCTTTTGTATATTTGGTAACTACAACTATTTACTGACACAAAAATAACATCTGGTGCTTCCTTAAAACACAAACATTACCGAGAACATCCATAAACTCACAAGGTTCACTTCAGTCCCCCACACTCTGGATCCATACATCCCCCAAATCTTCCAGCTGCTGTTAGCCAATCCCTCCACCAGTGCCCTGCTCCTTAACCACTCAAACGGAATACTATTAATCTCAGATTACTTTCTTGTGCATTTCTTCTCTAATTACTTGTATTACTGTAGATACTGTAGTTGTACATAGTGTTTTTTTATGCACGTGCCTTGCTTGGCTAAATTCCCTTATAAATTATATAGCCTACGTGGCATTGTGTACACATTTTGATACATCAGTTCATGGGATCTAAACCCATGTCAATACAGAGGCTAATGTTATCAAACGCTTCTGGAAGTACTTTACAATTGGAACGTTATCATGATTATGTTTCTTGGTTTTTCCAGAAAAAGGATCTAGTCACAATCATATCCAACTCGCATGTCAACTAATATTTTTCTCCTGAAGATGTTCCCAGAAATGAATCATGGAAAGTTGGCAAATGACAGTGGAGCAATGCCCACAGCAGAAATGCTGGACCACAGCTGTCAGAGCCACTGAAGAGAAACAGAAAAGTCAAACTCAACTACTCAAAGTCAGATCCTAACCCTCCTGTGCCAGTCTTCCAGTTCCAGGCCTGGAGTCGAGTTTACCCAAACGATTAATGACTAAATGACTTTAATGCAACTGTGACTAAAATGACCAATACAATACTGAAAATCCTGTGCCTTGAGTTACGAGGACAAAAATCACCTTTTTAAACACTGGTGCATTAAGAAGAGGACAGTCAATCTCTTTGTGACTGGCTGATATGCAAATACAGGTCAAAGTAGAAGAAACGCTTCACTATCAAATGTAGACGGAGAATTATCTTCAACAACAGCGTGAGTGGCGAGAACCGCACCTAATTAACAAAACTGGTCTCTGTGACGAGACGCATTCCCCCAATGTGTGACATTCCGCAAGAAGACGATGGCAAAAATGCGTTGCTTGACCCGCGTTGCTTGACCCGCAGGGTCAGAGTAACGCGTTATAAAACGGACTCTAGCTGTGAGTGAAATGTGACCTGCGACGCGCAGCTGCATCTCCCCCAGGAGACGACCGGCAGCTGCCTGTCACAAGTCGGCGGTTATTGGCCTAACGTGTCGGACTGAAGCCCCATGTGACAGACCGAAGCACAATGTGCGTGCAGTTGTTTGATTAGGGCGGGTGTGTTCCAAAAGACTAGAAATTCAAGGAGAACAGAGGAGACAGCTCTGTTACTTTTAATTGAGGAAAATCAGATACGTCATAAGACTAGACGAACGTTTCAGCGTAAATCTTTCTTCAGAAAAAATATTCTGTAATTTGAGAGAACGTTGGCACAAAATTAGCACATAATTCTGAAACGGATTGGCCCATGAGTACTCTTGGTCTTGATGGTCACCTCGCTCATAGGTTTTGCTGGCAAAAGAGCAGTGCATGCAAAAATAATCACATTTTGTTTGGCAATTCGTAGAACTCCAGCACACCTAACGCCCATTGCGGTCTCTGCCGATTTGATTCAGTGCTCGTCTGGTGAAATGTCATTACCACTAGAAGCATTAACAGCATTAAACCTCATTATGTGACGCGAGTCTCTCCTCCACAGGGTTTAAAATGGAGGAGAGCAGGTGCACCCCGTGGTGTGTAAGAGCAGGAACAACAGTGAGCACATGCTAACAGCTCTAGCGCAAGTTCGCTATGCTAACGAAGAACCAGAATAAACATCTGGATTATACCCACAACAAAATACCATCACCTAAAAACGCACACACACTATAACCTGAATGAGGTGTAGGGGCGAGGGTGTGTATGGGGAAGGCAGAAGCCGGACTTCAGCCACGGCTCCTCAGTCTGCCCCAGAAGAGGGCGGCGAGGATGTTTTGTGTGCAACGCGGCAAAATAAAGAAATACAATGTGAGATCAGTGTGTGGCGTTTCGGCGAGGGGGGGATTCAAACCTGCGTGCTCAGCGTTCCTGCTCAGGCCACGGTGACGGGGGGCAGGGGGGCCTTCTGATAAACCTCCCGCCAATCTCTCCTTTTCCCTCAAAATCTCACTGCCGCCCCCGCCCGCCCAGCCCCCCGTGCATTTTTGGCAGCCAAACCCTGCACTCCGTGCCCTGGCATGTGCACACACAGGCTCCAGATCAGCCTGTGTCCATCAGGACTCATGGACTGATGCTAAGCGCTAACCATTACCACATTCATGCTACAGCTGCCCATTGCCTGAATACCAGGGATACTCCATCTTTCCCAGAAAGAGCCAACCAAGCAGCTCCACACCCCATTAATCAGCCATTAGAGCATTTGCTAAGTTAAGATGGTTTGTAGAATCAAGTATGTAACACATCCTGCACCCACACCGGCCCTGCTGTTGTTTTACTGGTACACAGCAGGGCCGGTGGGTGCAGGATTTGTTACATACTTGATTCTACAAACCATCTTAACTGACTGCGTGAACTCTCAGGGACCACAGCCAGCTGAACACAGCTTTTTAAACTGGGATTCTGGAGTGGAGTTGGACTGTGGTTGGTGTTCTCGGACTTGATAGCTTATTGATAGGAGCAGAAGAGCCAGCGCCTAGTAACCATGGGTAGATCTGATAGACATTACATTATTGGCATTTGGCAGATGCTCTTATCCAGAGTACAGTTGATTAGACTAAGCAGGAGACAATCCTCCCCTGGAGCAATGCAGGGTTAAGGGCCTTGCTCAAGGGCCCAACGGCTGTGCGGATCTTATTGTGGCTACACCGGGATTAGAACCACCAACCTTGCGTGTCCCAGTCATGTACCTTAACCACTACACTACAAGCCGCCCCACATAGTTTATCTATGGGAATTCCCATAGATGTAAACCACTTCCTAGGTCCAGTCAATGTTTCCTTGCACTACCTTTCTTATGTCCCCTCACACAAATATGGTAATATTAGATGTCATTGCAGTAAAATGCAGTTTACCATTATCTGCTGGCAATCATGATTGACTGACTTAGAATATACGGAGTTGGGGTTGCTGAATGGGAATGGGAATGGGAACGTTTTTCCCAGAGGCGGAATTATTTGTATGGCTGGTTGCTCGTCACAGAAGTCTCTCCCCGTATCTTTTTGAGGATAGCTACTGCAAACAAACACACAACACTGTTTTTATTATTTTACCAATGTCAGTTGAGCACGCTCTGTTTCTAACAATATTCTGTTAAAACATGTCTTTCCACAATGGACAAAAGCAATTAAAAGTAGCATATCAATGCATTCCGCCAAACCATATTTTTTAGAAGCAGACTTTTATAAACTTAAAACACGTGTTACTGTCACGATGGTTGAGCAGGTTATTTCAGTCATGTCCCACAGCTTCGCAGAACAGGGGTCCCCAACAGGATCTGCTGGTTCTTAATTTCACCTTAAAATACTTTTCATTCATTAATTAATTCATTATCCTAAC
Organism: Conger conger; assembly: GCF_963514075.1. NCBI lineage: Eukaryota > Metazoa > Chordata > Actinopteri > Anguilliformes > Congridae > Conger > Conger conger. The sequence continues at coordinate 11,093 of NW_026890500.1, forward strand.
CTGCTTATCCTGAACAGGGTCACAGGGGGGGTGGAGCCTATCCCAGCATACATTGGGCGAAAGGCAGGAATACACCCTGGACAGGTCGCCAGTACATTGCAGGGCACACACACCATTCACTCACACACTCATACCTATGGGCAATTTAGACTCTCCAATCAGCCTAACCTGCATGTCTTTGGACTGTGGGAGGAAACCGGAGTACCCGGAGGAAACCCACGCAGACACGGGGAGAACATGCAAACTCCACACAGAGAGGCCCCGGCCGACCGGGATTCAAACCCAGGACCTCCTTGCTGTGAGGCCGCGGTGCTTAAAATACTTTTGAGAAACCCAATTTTAGAGCAAAGTAACCAGGGAGGAAAGCAAATGGTGTAGTTAACAACTTGAAATGAACAGTTAACCAGAATATTCTGTGAAACCCGGACCAAGGTTGAGGGTTCCTGTGATCTAGGCGAGGAAAGTGTGAGTCAGGGTCCAAATGCGCAGACTCAAAAACAAAGTGAAGCTGTTTTTGACGACAGCACGACCACGTAAGCACAGGCGTTCACTGCCACCTACTGTCCAAACATGGATTTCAGCTCCGCTCACTCACTCACTCACTCCTATTCCATTCACAGATTGTGTTAAAATGGATCAGCTTTGCAGAAACATGATTGTAACATCGTTGAAACTATATTATATATTGAGTATTTGTCAAAACTCAGTCCTTTGTATCTACCAACACAAGTTGCATCGCCTACGTCACAGTGGCCTCCGTTTCGCTGTTGTTTCAACCAATCATCCACGCGGCTAGAGGGGGCTCGAACATTTCGAGACAGGAGAAAGACTCCCTCTCGCTGAGTTTAGTTTCCCATAGTCACGAAAACAAGCGTCCTTACCGACAGGCAGTGTCAACATTCACAGCACCTGTTGCGGAGTGCAAAATGCCGCATTATTGTTTTCATTCCTTTTTAGTGCTCCAATAGCTATCCCGGTCTTTATATTTTTTTTAAGCGAGCGCAGGTAACGTTGATTGTACAAAAATACAATTTCATGTAGTCTAGCTTCTATTTGCGAAGCTTTAATCAGTGCGATTCAAGCTGAAAGGCCGACAGGACCGTTAAAGACTTTGGCTGGGGAGATTAACGTTATATAACGTGCTGACCATGGAGGACAGACCGTCCTCCCCGATGCTACACCTGAACCTCAACAACTTTGATACCGGCGACGCCGAAGGCAGCAGATACGTTTTGACGAGCCCAAGATCTCTGGAAGCATGTGCAAAACTTGGGGTCAAACCGGTACAACTTTTGCATAAATCGTTGGCCAGTTACGTCGAGGACCACCGGAACGTTTCATTAGGGGAAGTAACTTTAATGTACGAAATGAATGAGAAAGAGCGGCGGAGGCTTTTGCGCCGGTGTCGTGAGGAGAGGGAGAAGATCATTGTACAAGGCAAGGAACACAAAAGGTCAAGGAAATACGATGCAGTTGAGGCTGCAGAGACCAGCAGTGAATCATCGGCCGATGAAGACATGGCTGAGCGCAAGTCCTTCAAAACAGAGGGCGCGACTACAAACACTAGCCCACGGCAGCCCACCGTGGCCGACCTCAGACACACGCCTGCCACCGAGAGGAAACTGGCCATGCTGCAGAGGGAGATTCGGAAGGCGATGAGCGTCACGGTGCCGGAGAAAGACCGCAAGATCGCGGCGCTGATGCTGGCGAAGCACGAAGAGGAGCAGGCGCGCCTGCGCCAGAGCCAGCGCGCGGAGGAGCAGCGCCAGGAGGCGCGGGCGCGGGAGCAGTCGCAGCGGCTGCGGGCGGAGCGGCAGCGCCGTAAGGAGGTGGAGCAGGGCTCGCGGAGGTGGAAGACGGGACTGGAGGCCCGCCGACGGCAGCGGGAGCGAGAGGAGGCGCTCAGGGCGGAAGTGCTCGAGCAGGAGGTGGGCCTGGAGGAGGAGCGGTGGAGACGCACAGCGCAGGAGCAGAGCGCCCAGCGACGGGAGAAGCAGGAGGCCGCGAGGAGGGAGGCGCAGGAGCGGAAACTCTGGCAGGAGCGCCTCCTGCGGGAGCGGGAGAGGGAGGTGCAGGAGAGCCGGGAGAGGGAGAGCTGGGTGGCGGGAGAGAAGGAGGCGCGGGCGAGCAGGAGCCGCGTGGCCCGGGAGAGGAGTGAGCAGAGGAGGCTGCAGCAGGAGAACCAGAGGCAGCAGCTCCGGCACCTCCTGCTGAAGCAGGCCGCCAGCGAGGAGGCGCAGGCCGAGGAGGCGGCCACCAGGAGCGCCATGGAGCACAGGCTGCACCGCTCCCGCCAAAACCGCCAGCAGGCCGCCGCCGCCCAGCTCCAGGAGCTGAGGGAGCGATCGGAGCGCGAGGAGGTGCAGAGAGAGGAGGCGCGGGGGCGGGCCGGCCGGCAGGAGCAGCAGGAGCGGTGGGAGAAGGAGGCGCTGGTTCGGCTGAGCGAGGAGAGAATGGAACGTGCCGTGAGGACGGCCCGGGAGCAGCTGGAGCAGCGGGCTAGGGAGGCGCAGCGGGCCAGCCAGGAGAAGGAGCGATCGCACCGCCTGCTCCTGCAGAGGAGGCGGCAGGAGGAGGAGGCGCTGCAGCTGCAGAGGGAGGGAGGCCTGGCCCGGAAGGAGGGCCGGCGGGAGCAGCTCCGCAGGGAGCGGGAGGAGGTGCTGAGGGAGGCGCGCAGGGTGGCCAGCGCCTCCTTCCACATGCGGGAGAGAGTGAGGGAGCACACCCAGAGCAGGGCCTTCCACCGCATGGACCAGGAGGCTCAGCTGTGCGCCAGCCTCGACCGCATTCAGCTCTGAGACAGAACCAGTCCCCTCCCGGTCCAATCCCCCAAACCCCATCCCATCTCCCCCCCGGTCTGCGGTGACAATCTACCCCCAGCCCTCTGTAAATGTCTATGGTACACTGCAGGGTCAGAGGTCAACTGTCTCCCTCTCCCTCTCCCTCTCCCCCTTTCTCTTCAGGAAATGAGCAGAACTCCAGTCCAGTCATGGAAAACAAACATAATAAAACATATAAATGTCCTGACTCACACTGTTGCCATTTATCTGTGAAAGTGATTCACTTTCACCTCATTTCCTGAACGGGCACATTTCACACAGCTCCCAATTCTCTTTATACAAAACATAGAAATGTCATTTTACATTCTTAAAGAATCACTTTTTGCACTGAATTCTGGATTTTAAAATCACAATCAGCGGAATTTACGTCACACTGGCGCAGTGATGAGAGATCTCAGTCCAAACGGGTCTCTGATGGGTCAGTGCCAGCCCTGCTGGGCGTGGTTCCTCAGTGCTGCAGCCAGGAGCTGGGAGGTCTGGTTCTACAGCCACAGACCCTGGTCGGGTTAGGTTAGGGTTGGGCCTGCTGCTAAACGTGTTTTCATTGCTTCAACAGTTTATTCCAGAAGTGTTTCTCCCCTCACTGTGCAAAGAACACACTCAGTGTGCGGCGCTGAAGGACTGGATGAAGGATCCTGGGACCCCCACGTCTTCTGGGTTCTGTTCCAGTACCCATGGTGCTTCCCTTCCCTCACTGAAGCCTGGACTTCAAACACGTCACATGACTCTTAACTGCAGACTGAACGCGTCACATGACTCTTAACTGCAGACTGACAGTGGGGTTCATAATGGCTGAAAGTGTGAACACCTGAAATGGAGCCGTTTCTGGGAGACTTAAGAGTTAAAACCAAGGGGAACTGCAACAAGTGAAATCATTGTGTTCAAAGTTTCCGGGAAGAGTTGGAAGTATGTAAACTTAATTTATCAGAAGAATGCCCACTTCAGCACCAGGCCCAGGACTGAGAACCACAGACTTAAAATATTGAAAGGAAAAAACACAAGGGCTGGTCCACATACTTCAAATATATTAGATAATAGGTAGGTGTAATAAAGTAATGTTCCTAATAAAGTGCTCAGTGAGTGTATATCATATCTATTAACATGATCGCTGATACCTGGTAATTGTAACATGAGGTTGACTTCCATATAATAGTTCGAGTTTCTGTATTCAGATTCATTCAATACATTAATATTTCATGATTGTGAATGTTTTGAACAGCAGGCTGAACTGTGTGTGTATCTATGTGAATATCACAAATTCCCAGGAATATTGCTTCAAATAGATGCACTTATTTGAATGCATGTAGCATTTCAGCTATGTTTATATATTTATATAATTATTTATATTTTTGGATGTATTTGTTCTCCAATTTGTAAAGGCTAATTAAATTTGTAGTAAATCCATTTTCAATTGGGTTGTCTGTTTTACATTACATGTCATTTGGCTGACACTTTTATCCAAAGTGACTTACAGTTGATTAGACTGGAGCAATGCAGAATTAAGGCTCTGCGGATCTTATTGTGGAACCATCAATCCCCGGTGTAGTCATGTACCTTAACCACTTCGCTACAAGCCACCCGTTTTAATGTTCAAACTCGCTGAACAAATACAGATTTGTAACAATAAATCTAATGAGGCTGCAGCCTCACTATAGGCTGTTATTACCGTCAACTTTAACAATAAAAGACAAGAATGATCTTTTCTTCAAAAACACCATTTGGGGAGTTCAGCCGTCAGTAAACCTCAGCACACTGGGTTTATAAAGCTTGTGTTCACTTAAAACAGAAAGCCAATGTTAATACAGGGTTAGGTTTAGGTTAGGGTTAGGTTTAGGTTAAGGACGGCTCAGACTGAATGCTGGACCTGCTTCTTGTGTCAGAGATGTAAAGGTCAGGGTTCATGTGCAGGATTTCACCAGCTTGTTTCTGTTAGATTAACAGAAGCTACAGCTGTGCAGTAACTGGGGTTCTTGTTCTTGTTCAGCAATTTAATGCATTTTAACACCTTTCTGTACTTTACTTCGATCATTAATTTCATTTTAGAAATTCAGCAATAAACAGACCAGAAAACACAATACAAGTGCCAAATCAAATTCAGTAGCTTATGAAATTAGCTTCTCTCTTCAGTCCACACACACACACACACACACACACACACACACACACACACACACACACACACACACACACACACACACACACACACACACACACCTTTAAACTGCGGTAGGGTTTTGGATCAGTTCCATAACAATCCATGAATTGCAAAAAAAAAAATAAAAAATAAATAAAGGAATTTTTGTATTTTGCAGCATGACAGGTTTAGTTATTTTGATAATAATTTTACCTCCGTGTCAGAACAGCGGTGTGTATAGTTTACCGTAAGGTAGGACTCACCTGGAACGCAGGAATGCCGTCTCTCCGTTCCCGCGGCGTGGCAGCTGCGGTCCAGACCGGCCGTGTCGGCTCCAGCAGGAAGTCTCCCGAAACCACGACCAGGCGCGCGGCGGCACGCGCAAACACCAACAGCCACCGTTCAAATAGCTACTAATTATCCACTGTTCAGATATGAATATCCACTGTTCAGACGCGTTTATCCACCGGTCAAATGCTAATATCCCCCGTTCAGATACTAATATCCACTATTCTTGGCTCACAAGGCCAGTGGAGCTAGTGTTTTTCTTTTCCAATTGATAGATTAACTTCACTGATAGGCCAGGCTGCATCAGGTGACATGGTACATCAGGTTGAAATCAGTCCCTAATTACTGGGTAAACCAATGGGTAAATTAATGGATGGGTAAATTAATCAATGTGTAGAATGAATAGTAGCTTTACTGCTGGCCTGAAAAGACGGATTTGAGGATATAATGTTGACCATACAACAAATCTTGTGAGGGTTTGTTGCAAAACTGTTTTTAGGTGCCAACATATAAAATAAGGTCTGTAACAGTATGCCTCTCCCCACACTGCTGTGGTGGCAGGTGAAGGCATAACAGACTAAATAAAACAGCCCAGTCTAATAAGTAAACTTATTTATTAAATATATTACTTTCTGTCCATGTTTGG
>NW_026890501.1:0-5000 GCF_963514075.1 Conger conger
AGAGTCTTTTTGTTAACCTTGTTTTTCCAAGGTTTTTATTACAACATATTCTGTTACATAGGAAGGGGCCGTTTTGTTTCTTAGGAATAAAAATTACATTGGTATAGTAATTTATCATCCCATTTGTAAGGTCCATCTTGACTCACCAATACCCATTGCCCTACTCCAATGTACAGACACATAAATATGAAAATAATTGTGTACAAAAATAAATGCATTTTGGTTTACATATTTAAATTAAGGATATGTACAGAATAATTAAATAAATATTTACAAAAACCTTTAAAAACTTTTAAAAATTGTCAAGGTAGCATGCATCATTGTGATATTCCATACATGCAAATGGGCTAGTATAAAATTAAATCTATAAAGTATATATGAAATCGACAATTTGGCTTACAGTGTTTATGCACCTGTAGCCATGGATACCCAAAACCAAGTAAACAGTACAGCGTAAATAGTTGAGGGAAGAATTGATATTGATATAGATATTTTCAACTTCCAAAAATTATTTTATAGATTCATCGCATAGGCATATCACAGTTTTTACACACAATCCTCATTCGAACACACAAATTACCAATTGGCCACATTACTTCACTCACTATTTTAAATACTAGTTACAAACCATTTCAATTAGCAATCACAAATTACAAATGAATAAAAGGGCCACAGATTTGCTCTCCTGTATTGGTGAAATATAGATGTCAGTGAGAGGAATGATGAGAGGAAGAGGTAGAGTAAGAGTAAGAATAAGAGGTGGAGGAGGAGGATGAGAAGTAGTAGAAACACCATGCCCACCTTGGACCCTACAATTATGCCCATCTAATCACCTTTTGGACACCCTCCACAACATCATGATTCCACCTGCACAGATGGATGGGCCAGAGCAGCCCATGAATGTTATCATCTGGGGCAATGTTAGTTTCCACCGGGCTGCTGTGGTCCATAACTGGTCCCTTGCCCACCCCAGATGTGGTGTCTAACACTTAATAAAAGGTGCAGGTGAATGTGTGGCAGACTGTCCTTCAGCTCCCATAAACCTTGACACAACAGGTAACTGTTAAACCTCCAAGTTCTGCTTCCCTCTGCTTGCACGTGGTACAGGTCAAATTCTGGAGAAGCTTACCGTGGAGGTTCTGTGCCTGGTTGCATAAAACATCTTCAGTGTAATTTAAGTTTCTCTTAAATTTAAGAGAGTTGCACAACAAACCCTTAAGTGTCTCTTAAGGCTTTCCTGAAGTGAAATGTCAGAAACCCTCAAAAATACCCTAAAGTACTGCATTTTCCCTCAAGCAATCCATTAAAATGTGTCGCATAAAACACCTTAACAACAATTTCCCTCAATAAAATTTAAGGTTAGCTCCAGATTACCTTGGTAAACAAAGGAATAGCTGAGTTTTACCCATTGGAGGAAGAAAATGAAAATGATCATGATCGAGAAAATGCCCTGGACTACAAGACAGATGGAAAGTTCATTCTTGAATATAGATTTGCACATAATTTATTTACGAGATCGCAAAAAACCTGGAAGGCAAACTCGATCACTCAATATACCGTATATATATTGCATTAATTGCACTGTGGTTTTTTGCAAAAAATTTTAAAGCAGTGCTAGCTCTACAGAGAAGAGAGTAATTATACTAGGTATACTCATTTATTTCATATTTCATAGTTACTTCTTAAATGACTCTCACTCTGCTACTCCATCGGCTCAGGTGGTCCACTACTGAGTCCACTCTCTAAACCTCCCGGGATTCCAGCCAGAACCGATGAGTCCATCTCAAGAATGTATTTGACAATTTTCTTGGACTCTAGGTGGGGGCGGTCCACTCCCTATCAAACAATGTAACTTGCATTAGTTTGGCTTCAACAGCGCCGTAGAATTGTAGCCGATTATTTGGGCTTCAAACGTTAATACAAAATAAAATTTTAACGTTACTTGATAGAATATGGCTTGCTATAGTTATCTAACTAGCTAGCTATGACTTGAGTTCTCACTGGTTTTGTTGGATTCCTTCCTCTAGCTAATTGCACAATTCTTTTTTTGCAGATACGCATATTGTTGTATTTTTTAATGACCTTGTGAATTGTCTTCACAGCTATATTTTTAGCATTAATCTAATCTGTTATTTCCTCCCAAATGTTCTGTTTTTGGTCGCTGTCACAGTGGGATTGAGTTCGCTTTTTAAAAATATTTTATTTCTGATATTTCCCTTTTTCTCCCAATTTGGTAGCCAATAGGACCCTGTCTAATCCAATTAGTGTCATTTTGGGGACAGTATACACCTGCCTTCATCAGTCCAATTTGGTTTCCTTTTTTATTTTCTGTATTTTCCATTTTCGCAAAATAAATTATAGCTAGGCCATTGCAGCAAAGCACTTAATTGTTTCACTTACCGAAGAAAAACGTCTAAGGGTTTATATGCAACACCCTCAGGTAATTCCTGCAGAACCTCAAACCTGCCCTTACCTATGTCATTAATCCCTACGTGGGCCAAGCTTGTGCTCAACAAACTCAACATCAACAAACCTTGCACGTGAAAAAATGTTTTTACGTCAAAACATCAGATAAATGCAGCATTGGTCAGTCAGACTTTTTTGTCAGTCAGATGTTTTATTGATCATCAATTTTTGAAATGCATTTTATATTTTGTTATATTTCGAAGTTCACATGACCGTAAACCCTGCTGAAATAAAACAGCTTAAGCTAGTTACTCAGCCTGGTGGTTCGACCAGCTTCATACTCAACATGGTTTGACCAGCTCAAGCTATGTTTTAAAACAGCTTGTAGCTGGTATGTCAAGCTGGTTTTAGCTGGATTTTAGCAAGTAGCAAAGGTTGAATGCACAATATAAATGGAATCTGATGAAAAATGTCATGCATGGTGCCATCTAACAATTTCTTTTAAAAATATTTGTCTATCATCTTTCCTCCATCCCAGCAAAGTATCTAACTTGCCTACCTAAATAATTCCAACAAACATTGGGTACATGTTTAATACAATGTATCGGTAGATTATGTCTGCCATGTCATTCTCTTTCAATATATTTATATCCATGTTAAGAGGTTTATGTTTGCATGCCCTCTCAGCCAGTCAGCAGCGTTATCAGTGAGTGGTTTTGTATTGTGGATATAGGCACATAGGCAGTGCTTGAAAGTTTTTTGATCAGACCGACTGACCAAGAGTGGCCTATACTAGCTGCTTGGTCATAAAAAATATTTTAAATAAAAGCGTTTTATGTTGCATTTGGCACCCCATTGTCAGAAAGCTAAAATGAATGTAATTGGTAGGAACACAAAACAGCATGCAGACTTGCACACTACAGCACCCATACATTGTTTCTCCCAACAGTTAATGCTTAGGCATCTACATATTACACTGCAGCCCATGTTTAGGTTGACAGTTACCATTCAAAACTGCCAAACAATCACACAAAAAAACACAAAGAATGGGGGAAATTACAGAACAAGCAAATAAAAAACAAAACAGGGAAAGTCAAGGAACTGCCAAAAATGACCAAAAAAAATTATGGAATCTATGATACCTGCAACTTACACCAAGCTATAATGAGGCCGAAAATACCGAATGAAAAATGTTTTGTAAGAGTCAGTACCTTCATGAGCAACAGGGGCGAAGATCTCTACTTCACACAGATGGATACTTATATTTTTGTTGATTGAAATGGTCACGTATCGTCCTTTCATCCCGTGGCAGTGATAGGTAACAGTTTTCCCTGCAGGGATACTGGGAATCTGAGCACACCTGCAAAATGAAAGATATGATAATTACGAGTGTAGGAATTAGATGAGTATTGATTTATTGCACCTATCAAGAGGAAGATTATGCTTTTTTTTATGTATCTTTTGTGAACGCTGTATGTCCATGCCCTGTCTGCTGAATGAATCTGCTGAATGAATGTGCTTTCTACATGTGTGGCTGTGAGTGTACCTTTGAGCACCTGTCTGCATACATGCCTGTGTATGTGCGGATGTGCAGATGCGTGCGTGCACACCGGCATGTGTGTCCGTGTGTGTACGCACGGATGAGTGTGCATAGGTGTATGTGTGTGTGATTGAGTTAGTGTGCATGAGTACCAGTGCGTGTTTACGGGTTTGTGAGTGTGTTTTTTTGCCTGCAACTACATGTGCCTGAGTGTGTGCTGAATAAGAGAGTGCCTCACAATGGATTACTGTTGCCATTGTTTTTCAAGTAGTTTCCAATACGAATCTCCGCGCCATTGATGTCTTGCCAATCAGCTTGTCTGTTAGTCACAACCACAGAGGAGATATTGTGACTAGCATACAGGTCTACCCTCCACCAGGGCTTCATTTCCCACGCTGTGTGGAAGCAGGAGCCATGCCCATAGACTGGATCGGGATTCCCATCATTTCCTCTGGACGCAACACCACCATGGTCCGTGGACGACTGAGTAGAGTGTTTACCAAGGGCCACATTTTCTTCTGCAAAGGAAAGGGGCAAAAAAACAAATTACTGAGTTTAAGACAGTCAGTGCTGTGCAGATTACTTATAATCCAATTTGAAATAATTTAATCCTTAGAAAAGTAACTTTAATCACATTTAGAATATTTGCTGGGCGGATTACAGTTACTTCATTTCTGTAGTGTGCAAGTGGAGGCAAGTGGAGGTCACTTTGGATAAAAGCATAATAACTGTAATAATAATAAATATAGCTGCAAGCAGCAATGAGCGGGCCCAAGCATCAAGGGCGCAGCCGCCTTGGTGGCATAGTTGTGGCAATGACATAATTAACAATATGCATACACTTCACCTTCCTGGAAAACAAAAAGTTTGCATAGGAATTCCCCTTTGATCAACTTTCCCACTCTTGGAAAGCATAAAACTATGATATAAGCATCACTTCCTGTTGCCAGATGGTGGCGCTATAACATTGAGCCATTTTTGGTATATGGATTTGATTACACTCCAACAATAAACATATTTCAAAATTTTCAGCCACATCGGCCATTAGTCAAGA
>NW_026890502.1:0-82500 GCF_963514075.1 Conger conger
GAACCCCAACTCCACTCAGCCTGTGCACTTCCAATCCCACTCAGCCTGGGCACATTCACTCCACTCAGCCTGGGCACTTCCAATCCCACTCTGCCTGGGAACCTGCACTCCACTCAGCCTGGGCACCTGCACTCCACTCAGCCTGGGTACATTACTCCACTCAGCCTGGGCACTTCCAATCCCACTCAGCCTGGGCACATTCACTCCACTCAGCCTGGGCACTTCCAATCCCACTCTGCCTGGGAACCTGCACTCCACTCAGCCTGGGCACCTGCACTCCACTCAGCCAGGGCACATTCACTCCACTCAGCCTGGGCACTTCCAGTCCCACTCTGCCCAGGAACCTCCACTCCCACTCTGACTGGGAACCTCCGCTACTCCTCTCCACACCCGGCTCTCCACCCGACTCACGGGGGCCCACTCTTAAGCCCTCCCGCCGCAAGTAATAGGCCCTTTGCCCGGGCGGAAAGTGAACCGCGGAACTGTGTCCCGCCCTCAATTCTCGTCCGATCGGAACGCGGTTTGGAGCCGTTCTCCTGGGCGGCCTCGCAGCCCCTCCAGACCCAGCCAGTTAGCTCCAAGGGGCCGCCCCGAGCACGGGGAGGGGTGACACTTGACGCTTTGGCGCAACGGTGCCCGCGCCACGAGCCAAAAAGCGCCCCCCTCTCTCCGCGCCCATTCAAGGCAATGGAGAAACGCACGTTTCGGGCTCCGGCGGCTGGGCACATTCACTCCACTCTGTCTAGGCACATTGACTCCCATTCAGCCTGGGCACATTCACTCCACTCCGCCTGGGCACTTCCAGTCCCACTCTGCCTGGGAACCTGCACTCCACTCGGCCTGGGCACCTCCACTCCAGTCAGCCTGGGCACATTCACTCCACTCAGCCTTGGCACTTCCAGTCCCACTCTGCCAGGGAACCCCAACTCCACTCAGCCTGGGCACCTCCACTCCACTCAGCCTGGGCACATTCACTCCACTCAGCCTGGGCACTTCCAATCCCACTCTGCCTGGGAACCTGCACTCCACTCGGCCTGGGCACCTCCACTCCACTCAGCCTGGGTACATTCACTCCACTCAGCCTGGGCACTTCCAATCCCACTCTGCCTGGGAACCTGCACTCCACTCAGCCTGGGCACCTCCACTCCACTCAGCCTGGGCACATTCACTCCACTCAGCCTTGGCACTTCCAGTCCCACTCTGCCAGGGAACCCCAACTCCACTCAGCCTGGGCACCTCCACTCCACTCAGCCTGGGCACATTCACTCCACTCAGCCTTGGCACTTCCAGTCCCACTCTGCCTGGGAACCTGCACTCCACTCGGCCTGGGCACCTCCACTCCACTCAGCCTGGGAACCTCCACTCCACGCAGCCTGGGCACATTCACTCCACTCAGCCAGGGCACTTCCAGTCCCTCTCTGCCTGGGAACCCCAACTCCACTCAGCCTGGGCACCTCCACTCCACTCAGCCTGGGCACATTCACTCCACTCAGTCTAGGCACATTGACTCCCATTCAGCCTGGGAACATTCACTCCACTCAGCCTGGGCACATTCACTCCACTCAGCCTGGGCACTTCCAGTCCCACTCTGCCTGGGAACCTGCACTCCACTCAGCCTGGGCACCTCCAATCCACTCAGCCTGGGCACATTCTCTCCAGTCAGCCTGGGCACATTCACTCCACTCAGCCTGAGCACTTCCAATCCCACTCTGCCTGGGAACCTGCACTCCACTCAGCCTGGGCACCTCCACTCCACTCAGCCTGGGTACATTCACTCCACTCAGCCTGGGCACTTCCAATCCCACTCTGCCTGGGAACCTGCACTCCACTCAGCCTGGGCACCTCCACTCCACTCAGCCTGGGCACATTCACTCCACTCAGCCTTGGCACTTCCAGTCCCACTCTGCCAGGGAACCCCAACTCCACTCAGACTGGGCACCTCCACTCCACTCAGCCTGGGCACATTCACTCCACTCAGCCTGGGCACTTCCAGTCCCACTCTGCCTGGGAACCTGCACTCCACTCAGCCTGGGCACCTCCACTCCACTCAGCCTGGCCACATTCACTCCACTCAGCCAGGGCACATTCACTCCACTCAGCCTGGGCACATTCACTCCACTCGGCCTGGGCACCTCCACTCCACTCAGCCTGGGCACATTCACTCCACTCAGCCTTGGCACTTCCAGTCCCACTCTGCCAGGGAACCCCAACTCCACTCAACCTGGGCACCTCCACTCCACTCAGCCTGGGCACTTTCACTCCACTCAGCCTGGGCACTTCCAATCCCACTCTGCCTGGGTGCCTGCACTCCACTCAGCCTGGGAACCTCCACTCCACGCAGCCTGGGCACATTCACTCCACTCAGCCAGGGCACTTCCAGTCCCTCTCTGCCTGGGAACCCCAACTCCACTCAGCCTGGGCACCTCCACTCCACTCAGCCTGGGCACATTCACTCCACTCTGTCTAGGCACATTGACTCCCATTCAGCCTGGGCACATTCACTCCACTCCGCCTGGGCACTTCCAGTCCCACTCTGCCTGGGAACCTGCACTCCACTCGGCCTGGGCACCTCCACTCCACTCAGCCTGGGCACAATCACTCCACTCAGCCTGGGCACTTCCAATCCCACTCTGCCTGGGAACCTGCACTCCACTCAGCCTGGGCACCTCCACTCCACTCAGCCTGGGCACATTCACTCCACTCTGCCTGGGCACATTCACTCCACTCAGCCTGGGCACATTCACTCCACTCAGCCTGGGCACTTCCAGTCCCACTCTGCTGGGAACCTGCACTCCACTCAGCCTGGGCACCTCCACTCCACTCAGCCTGGGTACATTCACTCCACTCAGCCTTGGCACTTCCAGTCCCACTCTGCCAGGGAACCCCAACTCCACTCAGCCTGGGCACCTCCACTCCACTCAGCCTGGGCACATTCACTGCACTCAGCCTGGGCACTTCCAATCCCACTCTGCCAGGGAACCTGCACTCCACTCAGCCTGGGCACCTCCACTCCATTCAGCCTGGGCACATTAACTCCACTCAGCCTGGGCACTTTCAGTCCCACTCTGCCTGGGAACCTGCACTCCACTCGGCCTGGGCACCTCCACTCCACTCAGCCTGGGCACATTCACTCCACTCAGCCTTGGCACTTCCAGTCCCACTCTGCCAGGGAACCCCAACTCCACTCAGCCTGGGCACCTCCACTCCACTCAGCCTGGGCACATTCACTCCACTCAGCCTGGGCACTTCCAATCCCACTCTGCCTGGGAACCTGCACTCCACTCAGCCTGGGCACCTCCACTCCACTCAGCCTGGGTACATTCACTCCACTCAGCCTGGGCACTTCCAGTCCCACTCTGCTGGGAACCTGCACTCCACTCAGCTTGGGCACCTCCACTCCACTCAGCCTGGGTACATTCACTCCACTCAGCCAGGGCACTTCCAGTCCCTCTCTGCCTGGGAACCCCAACTCCACTCAGCCTGGGCACCTCCACTCCACTCAGCCTGGGCACATTCACTCCACTCTGTCTAGGCACATTGACTCCCATTCACCCTGGGCACATTCACTCCACTCCGCCTGGGCACTTCCAGTCCCACTCTGCCTGGGAACCTGCACTCCACTCAGCCTGGTCACCTCCACTCCACTCAGCCTGGCCACATTCACTCCACGCAGCCTGGGCACATTCACTCCACTCAGCCAGGGCACTTCCAGTCCCTCTCTGCCTGGGAACCCCAACTCCACTCAGCCTGGGCACCTCCACTCCACTCAGCCTTGGCACATTCACTCCACTCTGTGTAGGCACATTGACTCCCATTCAGCCTGGGCACATTCACTCCACTCCGCCTGGGCACTTCCAGTCCCACTCTGCCTGGGAACCTGCACTCCACTCGGCTTGGGCACCTCCACTCCACTCAGCCTGGGCACATTCACTCCACTCAGCCTGGGCACTTCCAGTCCCACTCTGCCCAGGAACCTCCACTCCAACTCTGACTGGGAACCTCCGCTACTCCTCTCCACACCCGGCTCTCCACCCGACTCACGGGGGCCCACTCTTAAGCCCTCCCTTAATAGGCCCTTTGCCCGGGCGGAAAGTGAACCGCGGAACTGTGTCCCGCCCTCAATTCTCCTCCGATCGGAACGCGGTTTGGACCCGTTATCCTGGGCGGCTTCGCAGCCCCTCCAGACCCAGCCAGTTAGCTCCAAGGGGCCGCCCCGAGCACGGGGAGGGGTGACACTTGACGCTTTGGCGCAACGGTGCCCGCGCCACAAGCCAAAAAGCGCCCCCCTCTCTCCGCTCCCATTCAAGGCAATGGGGAAACGCACGTTTCGGGCTCCGGCGGCTGGGCACATTCACTCCACTCTGTCTAGGCACATTGACTCCCATTCAGCCTGGGCACATTCACTCCACTCCGCCTGGGCACTTCCAGTCCCACTCTGCCTGGGAACCTGAACTCCACTCGGCCTGGGCACCTCCACTCCACTCAGCCTGGGCACATTCACTCCACTCAGCCTTGGCACTTCCAGTCCCACTCTGCCAGGGAACCCCAACTCCACTCAGCCTGGGCACCTCCACTCCACTCAGCCTGGGCACATTCACTCCACTCAGCCTGGGCACTTCCAATCCCACTCTGCCTGGGAACCTGCACTCCACTCAGCCTGGGCACCTCCACTCCACTCAGCCTGGGTACATTCACTCCACTCTCTCTAGGCACATTGACTCCCATTCAGCCTGGGCACATTCACTCCACTCCGCCTGGGCACTTCCAGTCCCACTCTGCCTGGGAACCTGCACTCCACTCGGCCTGGGCACCTCCACTCCACTCAGCCTGGGCACATTCACTCCACTCAGCCTGGGCACATTCACTCCACTCAGCCTGGGCACTTCCAGTCCCACTCTGCCTGGGAACCTGCACTCCACTCAGCCTGGGCACCTCCACCCCACTCAGCCTGGGCACATTCACTCCACTCTGCCTGGGCACATTCACTCCACTCAGCCTGGGAACTTCCAATCCCACTCTGCCTGGGAACCTGCACTCCACTCAGCCTGGGCCCCTCCACTCCACTCAGCCTGGGTACATTCACTCCACTCAGCCTAGGCACTTCCAATCCCACTCTGCCTGGGAACCTGCACTCCACTCAGCCTGGGCACCTCCACTCAGCCTGGGCACCTCCACTCCACTCAGCCTGGGTACCTTCACTCCACTCAGCCTTGGCACTTCCAGTCCCACTCTTCCAGGGAACCCCAACCCCACTCAGCCTGGGCACCTCCACTCCACTCAGCCTGGGCACATTCACTCCACTCAGCCTGGGCACTTCCAGTCCCACTCTGCCTGGGTGCCTGCACTCCACTCAGCCTGGGTACATTCACTCCACTCTGTCTAGGCACATTGACTCCCATTCAGCCTGGGCACATTCACTCCACTCCGCCTGGGCACTTCCAGTCCCACTCTGCCTGGGAACCTGCACTCCACTCGGCCTGGGCACCTCCACTCCACTCAGCCTGGGCACATTCACTCCACTCAGCCTGGGCACATTCACTCCACTCAGCCTGGGCACTTCCAGTCCCACTCTGCCTGGGAACCTGCACTCCACTCAGCCTGGGCACATTCACTCCACTCGGCCTGGGCACCTCCACTCCACTCAGCCTGGGCACATTCACTCCACTCAGCCTTGGCACTTCCAGTCCCACTCTGCCAGGGAACCCCAACTCCACTCAGCCTGGGCACCTCCACTCCACTCAGCCTGGGCACATTCACTCCACTCAGCCTGGGCACTTCCAATCCCACTCTGCCTGGGAACCTGCACTCCACTCAGCCTGGCCACCTCCACTCCACTCAGCCTGGGTACATTCACTCCACTCAGCGTTGGCACTTCCAATCCCACTCTGCCTGGGAACCTGCACTCCACTCAGCCTGGGCACCTCCACTCCACTCAGCCTGGGCACATTCACTCCACTCAGCCTTGGCACTTCCAGTCCCACTCTGCCAGGGACCCCCAACTCCACTCAGCCTGGGCACCTCCACTCCACTCAGCCTGGGCACATTCACTCCACTGAGCCTGGGCACTTCCAGTCCCACTCTGCCTGGGAACCTGCACTCCACTAGGCCTGGGCACCTCCACTCCACTCAGCCTGGCCACATTCACTCCACTCTGCTTGGGCACATTCACTCCACTCAGCCTGGGCACATTCACTCCACTCAGCCTGGGCACTTCCAGTTCCACTCTGCTGGGAACCTGCACTCCACTCAGCCTGGGCACCTCCACTCCACTCAGCCTGGGTACATTCACTCCACTCAGCCTTGGCACGTCCAGTCCAACTCTGCCAGGGAACCCCAACTCCACTCAGCCTGGGCACCTCCACTCCACTCAGCCTGGGCACATTCACTGCACTCAGCCTGGGCACTTCCAATCCCACTCTGCCAGGGAACCAGCACTCCACTCAGCCTGGGCACCTCCACTCCATTCAGCCTGGGCACATTCACTCCACTCCGCCTGGGCACTTCCAGTCCCACTCTGCCTGGGAACCTGCACTCCACTCGGCCTGGGCACCTCCACTCCACTCAGCCTGGGCACATTCACTCCACTCAGCCTTGGCACTTCCAGTCCCACTCTGCCAGGGAACCCCAACTCCACTCAGCCTGGGCACCTCCACTCCACTCAGCCTGGGCACATTCACTCCACTCAGCCTGGGCACTTCCAATCCCACTCTGCCTGGGAACCTGCACTCCACTCAGCCTGGGCACCTCCACTCCACTCAGCCTGGGCACATTCACTCCACTCAGCCTTGGCACTTCCAGTCCCACTCTGCCAGGGACCCCCAACTCCACTCAGCCTGGGCACCTCCACTCCACTCAGCCTGGGCACCTCCACTCCACTCAGCCTGGCCACATTCACTCCACTCAGCCAGGGCACATTCACTCCACTCAGCCTTGGCACTTCCAGTCCCACTCTGCCAGGGAACCCCAACTCCACTCAGCCTGGGCACATTCACTCCACTCAGCCTGGGCACTTCCAATCCCACTCTGCCTGGGAACCTGCACTCCACTCAGCCTGGGCACCTCCACTCCACTCAGCCTGGGTACATTCACTCCACTCAGCCTTGGCACTTCCAGTCCCACTCTGCCAGGGACTCCCAACTCCACTCAGCCTGGGCACCTCCACTCCACTCAGCCTGGGCACATTCACTCCACTGAGCCTGGGCACTTCCAGTCCCACTCTGCCTGGGAACCTGCACTCCACTAGGCCTGGGCACCTCCACTCCACTCAGCCTGGCCACATTCACTCCACTCAGCCTGGGCACTTCCAGTCCCACTCTGCCTGGGAACCTGCACTCCACTCGGCCTGGGCACCTCCACTCCACTCAGCCTGGCCACATTCACTCCACTCAGCCAGGGCACATTCACTCCACTCAGCCTGGGCACTTCCAGTCCCACTCTGCCCAGGAACCTCCACTCCCACTCTGACTGGGAACCTCCGCTACTCCTCTCCACACCCGGCTCTCCACCCGACTCGCGGGGGCCCACTCTTAAGCCCTCCCGCCGCAAGTTATAGGCCTTTTGCCCGGGCGGAAAGTGAACCGCGGAACTGTGTCCCGCCCTCAATTCTCGTCCGATTGGAACGCGGTTTGGACCCGTTCTCCTGGGCGGCCTCGCAGCCCCTCCAAACCCCGCTAGTTAGCTCCAAGGGGCCGCCCCGAGCATGGGAAGGTGTGACACTTGACGCTTTGGCGCAACGGTGACCGCGCCACGAGCCAAAAAGTGCCCCCCTCTCTCCGCGCCCATTCAAGGCAATGGGGAAACGCACGTTTCGGGCTCCGGCGGCCGGGCACATTCACTCCACTCTGTCTAGGCACATTGACTCCCATTCAGCCTGGGCACATTCACTCCACTCCGCCTGGGCACTTCCAGTCCCACTCTGCCTGGGAACCTGCACTCCACTCAGCCTGGGCACCTGCACTCCACTCAGCCTGGGTACATTACTCCACTCAGCCTAGGCACTTCCAATCCCACTCTGCCTGGGAACCTGCACTCCACTCAGCCTGGGCACCTCCACTCCACTCAGCCTGGGCACATTCACTCCACTCAGCGTTGGCACTTCCAGTCCCACTCTGCCAGGGAACCCCAACTCCACTCAGCCTGGGCACCTCCACTCCACTCAGCCTGGGCACATTCACTCCACTCACCGTTGGCACTTCCAGTCCCACTCTGCCAGGGAACCCCAACTCTACTCAGCCTGGGCACCTCCACTCCACTCAGCCTGGGCACATTCACTCCACTCAGCCTGGGCACTTCCAATCCCACTCTGCCTGGGCACATTCACTCCACTCAGCCTGGGCACATTCACTCCACTCAGCCTGGGCACATTCACTCCACTCAGCCAGGGCACATTCACTCCACTCAGCCTGGGCACTTCCAATCCCACTCTGCCTGGGAACCTGCACTCCACTCAGCCTGGGCACCTCCACTCCACTCAGCCTCAGCACAGTCACTCCACTCTGCCTGGGCACATTCACTCCACTCAGCTTGGGCACATTCACTCCACTCAGCCTGGGCACTTCCAGTCCCACTCTGCTGGGAACCTGCACTCCACTCAGCCTGGGCACCTCCACTCCACTCAGCCTGGGTACATTCACTCCACTCGGCCTTGGCACTTCCAGTCCCACTCTGCCAGGGTACCCACACTCCACTCAGCCTGGCACCTCCACTCCACTCAGCCTGGGCACATTCACTGCACTCAGCCTGGGCACTTCCAATCCCACTCTGCCAGGGAACCTGCACTCCACTCAGCCTGGGCACCTCCACTCCATTCAGCCTGGGCACATTCACTCCACTCCGCCTTGGCACTTCCAGTCCCACTCTGCCAGGGAACCTGCACTCCACTCGGCCTGGGCACCTCCACTCCAGTCAGCCTGGGCACATTCACTCCACTCAGCCTGGTCACTTCTAATCCCACTCTGCCAGGGAACCTGCACTCCACTCAGCCTGGGCACATGCAATCCACTCAGCCTGGGGACATTCACTCCACTCAGCCTGGGAACTTCCAATCCCACTCTGCCTGGGAATCAGCACTCCACTCAGCCTGGGCACCTCCAATCCACTCAGCCTGGGTACATTCACTCCACTCAGCCTTGGCACTTCCAGTCCCACTCTGCCAGGGAACCCCAACTCCACTCAGCCTTGGCACCTCCACTCCACTCAGCCTGGGCACATTCACTCCACTCAGCCTGGGCACTTCCAATCCCACTCTGCCTGGGAACCTGCACTCCACTCAGCCTGGGCACCTCCACTCCACTCAGCCTGGGTACTTCCAATCCCACTCTGCTGGGAACCTGCACTCCACTCAGCCTGGGAACCTCCACTCCACGCAGCCTGGGCACATTCACTCCACTCAGCCAGGGCACTTCCAGTCCCTCTCTGCCTGGGAACCCCAACACCACTCAGCCTGGGCACCTCCACTCCACTCAGCCTGGGCACATTCACTCCACTCTGTCTAGGCACATTGACTCCCATTCAGCCTGGGAACATTCACTCCACTCAGCCTGGGCACATTCTCCCCAGTCAGCCTGGGCACATTCACTCCACTCAGCCTGGGCACATTCACTCCACTCAGCCTGGGCACATTCACTCCACTCAGCCAGGGCACATTCACTCCACTCAGCCTGGGCACTTCCAGTCCCACTCTGCCCAGGAACCTCCACTCCCACTCTGACTGGGAACCTCCGCTACTCCTCTCCACACCCGGCTCTCCACCCGACTCGCGGGGGCCCACTCTTAAGCCCTCCCGCCGCAAGTTATAGGCCCTTTGCCCGGGCGGAAAGTGAACCGCGGAACTGTGTCCCGCCCTCAATTCTTGTCCGATCGGAACGCGGTTTGGACCCGTTCTCCTGGGCGGCCTCGCAGCCCCTCCAGACCAAGCCAGTTAGCTCCAATCGGCCGCCCCGAGCACGGGGAGGTGTGACACTTGACGCTTTGGCGCAACGGTGCCCGCGCCACGAGCCAAAAAGCGCCCCCCTCTCTCCGCGCCCATTCAAGGCAATGGGGAAACGCACGTTTCGGGCTCCGGCGGCCGGGCACATTCACTCCACTCTGTCTAGGCACATTGACTCCCATTCAGCCTGGGCACATTCACTCCACTCCGCCTGGGCACTTCCAGTCCCACTCTGCCTGGGAACCTGCACTCCACTCGGCCTGGGCACCTCCACTCCACTCAGCCTGGGCACATTCACTCCACTCAGCCTGGGCACTTCCAATCCCACTCTGCCAGGGAACCCCAACTCCACTCAGCCTGGGCACCTCCACTCCACTCAGCCTGGGCACATTCACTCCACTCAGCCTGGGCACTTCCAATCCCACTCAGCCTGGGAACCTGCACTCCACTCAGCCTGGGCACCTCCACTCCACTCAGCCTTGGCACATTCACTCCACTCTGCCTGGGCACATTCACTCCACTCAGGCTGGGCACATTCACTCCACTCAGCTTGGGCACCTCCACTCCATTCAGCCTGGGAACATTCACTCCACTCAGCCTGGGCACATTCACTCCACTCAGCCTGGGCACTTCCAGTCCCACTCTGCCTGGGAACCTGCACTCCACTCAGCCTGGGCACCTCCACTCCACTCAGCCTGGCCACATTCACTCCACTCACCCAGGGCACATTCACTCCACTCAGCCTGGGCACTTCCAGTCCCACTCTGCCCAGGAACCTCCACTCCCACTCTGACTGGGAACCTCCGCTACTCCTCTCCACACCCGGCTCTCCACCCGACTCGCGGGGGCCCACTCTTAAGCCCTCCCGCCGCAATTTATAGGCCCTTTGCCCGGGCGGAAAGTGAACCGCGGAACTGTGTCCCGCCCTCAATTCTCGTCCGATTGGAACGCGGTTTGGACCCGTTCTCCTGGGCGGCCTCGCAGGCCCTCCAGACCCAGCCAGTTAGCTCCAAGGGGCCGCCCCGAGCACGGGGAGGGGTGACACTTGACGCTTTGGCGCAACGGTGCCCGCGCCACGAGCCAAAAAGCGCCCCCCTCTCTCCGCGCCCATTCAAGGCAATGGGGAAACGCACGTTTCGGGCTCCGGCGGCCGGGCACATTCACTCCACTCTGTCTAGGCACATTGACTCCCATTCATCCTGGGCACATTCACTCCACTCCGCCTGGGCACTTCCAGTCCCACTCTGCCTGGGAACCTGCACTCCACTCGGCCTGGGCACCTCCACTTCACTCAGGCTGGGCACATTCACTCCACTCAGCCTGGGCACTTCCAATCCCACTCTGCCAGGGAACCTGCACTCCACTCAGCCTGGGCACATGCAATCCACTCAGCTTGGGGACATTCACTCCACTCAGCCTGGGAACTTCCAATCCCACTCTGCCTGGGAACCAGCACTCCACTCAGCCTGGGCACCTCCACTCCACTGAGCCTGGGTACATTCACTCCACTCAGCCTTGGCACTTCCAGTCCCACTCTGCCAGGGAACCCCAACTCCACTCAGCCTGGGCACCTCCACTCCACTCAGCCTGGGCACATTCACTCCACTCAGCCTGGGCACTTCCAATCCCACTCTGCCAGGGAACCCCAACTCCACTCAGCCTGGGCACCTCCACTCCACTCAGCCTGGGTACATTCACTCCACTCAGCCTGGGCACTTCCAATCCCACTCTGCCTGGGAACCCGCACTCCACTCAGCCTGGGCACCTCCACTCCATTCAGCCTGGGCACATTCACTCCACTCAGCCTGGGCACTTCCAGTCCCACTTTGCCTGGGAACCTGCACTCCACTCAGTCTGGGCACCTCCACTCCACTCAGCCTGGGCACATTCACTCCACTCAGCCTGGGCACATTCACTCCACTCAGCCTGGGCACATTCACTCCACTCAGCCTGGGCACTTCCAGTCCCACTCTGCTGGGAACCTGCACTCCACTCAGCCTGGGAATTTCCACTCCACGCAGCCTGGGCACATTCACTCCACTCAGCCAGGGCACTTCCAGTCCCTCTCTGCCTGGGAACCCCAACTTTACTTAGCCTGGGCACCTCCACTCCACTCAGCCTGGGCACATTCACTCCACTCTGTCTTGGCACTTCCAGTCCCACTCTGCCAGGGAACCCCAACTCCACTCAGCCTGGCACCTCCACTCCACTCAGCCTGGGCACATTCACTGCACTCAGCCTGGGCACTTCCAATCCCACTCTGCCAGGGAACCTGCACTCCACTCAGCCTGGGCACCTCCACTCCATTCAGCCTGGGCACATTCACTCCACTCCGCCTGGGCACATTCACTGCACTCAGCCTGGGCACTTCCAATCCCACTCTGCCAGGGAACCTGCACTCCACTCAGCCTGGGCACCTCCACTCCATTCAGCCTGGGCACATTCACTCCACTCCGCCTGGGCACTTCCAGTCCCACTCTGCCTGGGAACCTGCACTCCACTCAGCCTGGGCACCTCCACTCCACTCAGCCTGGGCACATTCACTCCACTCAGCCTGGGCACTTCCAGTCCCACTCTGCTGGGAACCTGCACTCCACTCAGCCTGGGAATTTCCACTCCACGCAGCCTGGGCACATTCACTCCACTCAGCCAGGGCACTTCCAGTCCCTCTCTGCCTGGGAACCCCAACTTTACTCAGCCTGGGCACCTCCACTCCACTCAGCCTGGGCACATTCACTCCACTCTGTCTTGGCACTTCCAGTCCCACTCTGCCAGGGAACCCCAACTCCACTCAGCCTGGCACCTCCACTCCACTCAGCCTGGGCACATTCACTGCACTCAGCCTGGGCACTTCCAATCCCACTCTGCCAGGGAACCTGCACTCCACTCAGCCTGGGCACCTCCACTCCATTCAGCCTGGGCACATTCACTCCACTCCGCCTGGGCACATTCACTGCACTCAGCCTGGGCACTTCCAATCCCACTCTGCCAGGGAACCTGCACTCCACTCAGCCTGGGCACCTCCACTCCATTCAGCCTGGGCACATTCACTCCACTCCGCCTGGGCACTTCCAGTCCCACTCTGCCTGGGAACCTGCACTCCACTCGGCCTGGGCACCTCCACTCCACTCAGCCTGGGCACATTCACTCCACTCCGCCTGGGCACTTCCAGTCCCACTCTGCCTGGGAACCTGCACTCCACTCGGCCTGGGCACCTCCACTCCACTCAGCCTGGGCACATTCACTCCACTCAGCCGGGGCACTTCCAATCCCACTCTGCCAGGGAACCCCAACTCCACTCAGCCTGGGCACCTCCACTCCACTCAGCCTGGGCACATTCACTCCACTCAGCCTGGGCACTTCCAATCCCACTCAGCCTGGGAACCTGCACTCCACTCAGCCTGGGCACCTCCACTCCACTCAGCCTTGGCACATTCACTCCACTCTGCCTGGGCACATTCACTCCACTCAGGCTGGGCACATTCACTCCACTCAGCTTGGGCACCTCCACTCCACTCAGCCTGGGTACATTCACTCCACTCAGCCTGGGCACCTCCACTCCACTCAGCCTGGGTACATTCACTCCACTCAGCCTTGGCACTTCCAGTCCCACTCTGCCAGGGTACCCCAACTCCACTCAGCCTGGCACCTCCACTCCACTCAGCCTGGGCACATTCACTGCACTCAGCCTGGGCACTTCCAATCCCACTCTGCCAGGGAACCTGCACTCCACTCAGCCTGGGCACCTCCACTCCATTCAGCCTGGGCACATTCACTCCACTCCGCCTGGGCACATTCACTGCACTCAGCCTGGGCACTTCCAATCCCACTCTGCCAGGGAACCTGCACTCCACTCAGCCTGGGCACCTCCACTCCACTCCGCCTGGGCACATTCACTGCACTCAGCCTGGGCACTTCCAATCCCACTCTGCCAGGGAACCTGCACTCCACTCAGCCTGGGCACCTCCACTCCATTCAGCCTGGGCACATTCACTCCACTCCGCCTGGGCACATTCACTCCACTCCGCCTGGGCACTTCCAGTCCCACTCTGCCCAGGAACCTCCACTCCCACTCTGACTGGGAACCTCCGCTACTCCTCTCCACACCCGGCTCTCCACCCGACTCGCGGGGGCCCACTCTTAAGCCCTCCCGCCGCAATTTATAGGCCCTTTGCCCGGGCGGAAAGTGAACCGCGGAACTGTGTCCCGCCCTCAATTCTCGTCCGATTGGAACGCGGTTTGGACCCGTTCTCCTGGGCGGCCTCGCAGGCCCTCCAGACCCAGCCAGTTAGCTCCAAGGGGCCGCCCCGAGCACGGGGAGGGGTGACACTTGACGCTTTGGCGCAACGGTGCCCGCGCCACGAGCCAAAAAGCGCCCCCCTCTCTCCGCGCCCATTCAAGGCAATGGGGAAACGCACGTTTCGGGCTCCGGCGGCCGGGCACATTCACTCCACTCTGTCTAGGCACATTGACTCCCATTCATCCTGGGCACATTCACTCCACTCCGCCTGGGCACTTCCAGTCCCACTCTGCCTGGGAACCTGCACTCCACTCGGCCTGGGCACCTCCACTTCACTCAGGCTGGGCACATTCACTCCACTCAGCCTGGGCACTTCCAATCCCACTCTGCCAGGGAACCTGCACTCCACTCAGCCTGGGCACATGCAATCCACTCAGCTTGGGGACATTCACTCCACTCAGCCTGGGAACTTCCAATCCCACTCTGCCTGGGAACCAGCACTCCACTCAGCCTGGGCACCTCCACTCCACTGAGCCTGGGTACATTCACTCCACTCAGCCTTGGCACTTCCAGTCCCACTCTGCCAGGGAACCCCAACTCCACTCAGCCTGGGCACCTCCACTCCACTCAGCCTGGGCACATTCACTCCACTCAGCCTGGGCACTTCCAATCCCACTCTGCCAGGGAACCCCAACTCCACTCAGCCTGGGCACCTCCACTCCACTCAGCCTGGGTACATTCACTCCACTCAGCCTGGGCACTTCCAATCCCACTCTGCCTGGGAACCCGCACTCCACTCAGCCTGGGCACCTCCACTCCATTCAGCCTGGGCACATTCACTCCACTCAGCCTGGGCACTTCCAGTCCCACTTTGCCTGGGAACCTGCACTCCACTCAGTCTGGGCAC
Organism: Conger conger; assembly: GCF_963514075.1. NCBI lineage: Eukaryota > Metazoa > Chordata > Actinopteri > Anguilliformes > Congridae > Conger > Conger conger. The sequence goes on from NW_026890502.1 coordinate 15,076, forward strand.
CTCCACTCCACTCAGCCTGGGCACATTCACTCCACTCAGCCTGGGCACATTCACTCCACTCAGCCTGGGCACATTCACTCCACTCAGCCTGGGCACTTCCAGTCCCACTCTGCTGGGAACCTGCACTCCACTCAGCCTGGGAATTTCCACTCCACGCAGCCTGGGCACATTCACTCCACTCAGCCAGGGCACTTCCAGTCCCTCTCTGCCTGGGAACCCCAACTTTACTTAGCCTGGGCACCTCCACTCCACTCAGCCTGGGCACATTCACTCCACTCTGTCTTGGCACTTCCAGTCCCACTCTGCCAGGGAACCCCAACTCCACTCAGCCTGGCACCTCCACTCCACTCAGCCTGGGCACATTCACTGCACTCAGCCTGGGCACTTCCAATCCCACTCTGCCAGGGAACCTGCACTCCACTCAGCCTGGGCACCTCCACTCCATTCAGCCTGGGCACATTCACTCCACTCCGCCTGGGCACATTCACTGCACTCAGCCTGGGCACTTCCAATCCCACTCTGCCAGGGAACCTGCACTCCACTCAGCCTGGGCACCTCCACTCCATTCAGCCTGGGCACATTCACTCCACTCCGCCTGGGCACTTCCAGTCCCACTCTGCCTGGGAACCTGCACTCCACTCAGCCTGGGCACCTCCACTCCACTCAGCCTGGGCACATTCACTCCACTCAGCCTGGGCACTTCCAGTCCCACTCTGCTGGGAACCTGCACTCCACTCAGCCTGGGAATTTCCACTCCACGCAGCCTGGGCACATTCACTCCACTCAGCCAGGGCACTTCCAGTCCCTCTCTGCCTGGGAACCCCAACTTTACTCAGCCTGGGCACCTCCACTCCACTCAGCCTGGGCACATTCACTCCACTCTGTCTTGGCACTTCCAGTCCCACTCTGCCAGGGAACCCCAACTCCACTCAGCCTGGCACCTCCACTCCACTCAGCCTGGGCACATTCACTGCACTCAGCCTGGGCACTTCCAATCCCACTCTGCCAGGGAACCTGCACTCCACTCAGCCTGGGCACCTCCACTCCATTCAGCCTGGGCACATTCACTCCACTCCGCCTGGGCACATTCACTGCACTCAGCCTGGGCACTTCCAATCCCACTCTGCCAGGGAACCTGCACTCCACTCAGCCTGGGCACCTCCACTCCATTCAGCCTGGGCACATTCACTCCACTCCGCCTGGGCACTTCCAGTCCCACTCTGCCTGGGAACCTGCACTCCACTCGGCCTGGGCACCTCCACTCCACTCAGCCTGGGCACATTCACTCCACTCAGCCTTGGCACTTCCAGTCCCACTCTGCCAGGGAACCCCAACTCCACTCAGCCTGGGCACCTCCACTCCACTCAGCCTGGGCACATTCACTCCACTCAGCCTGGCCACTTCCAATCCCACTCTGCCTGGGCACCTCCACTCCACTCAGCCTGGGCACATTCACTCCACTCAGCCTGGGCACTTCCAATCCCACTCTGCCTGGGTGCCTGCACTCCACTCAGCCTGGGCACCTCCACTCCACTCAGCCTGGCCACATTCACTCCACTCAGCCAGGGCACATTCACTCCACTCAGCCTGGGCACTTCCAGTCCCACTCTGCCCAGGAACCTCCACTCCCACTCTGACTGGGAACCTCCGCTACTCCTCTCCACACCCGGCTCTCCACCCGACTCGCGGGGGCCCACTCTTAAGCCCTCCCGCCGCAAGTTATAGGCCCTTTGCCCGGGCGGAAAGTGAACCGCGGAACTGTGTCCCGCCCTCAATTCTCGTCCGATCGGAACGCGGTTTGGACCCGGTCTCCTGGGCGGCCTCGCAGCCCCTCCAGACCAAGCCAGTTAGCTCCAAGGGGCCGCCCCGAGCACGGGGAGTTGTGACACTTGACGCTTTGGCGCAACGGTGCCCGCGCCACGAGCCAAAAAGCGCCCCCCCCTCTCCGCGCCCATTCAAGGCAATGGGGAAACGCACGTTTCGGGCTCCGGCGGCCGGGCACATTCACTCCTCTCTGTCTAGGCACATTGACTCCCATTCAGCCTGGGCACATTCACTCCACTCCGCCTGGGCACTTCCAGTCCCACTCTGCCTGGGAACCTGCACTCCACTCGGCCTGGGCACCTCCACTCCACTCAGCCTGGGCACATTCACTCCACTCAGCCTGGGCACATTCACTCCACTCAGCCTGGGCACATTCACTCCACTCAGCCTGGGCACTTCCAGTCCCACTCTGCTGGGAACCTGCACTCCACTCAGCCTGGGAACCTCCACTCCACGCATCCTGGGCACATTCACTCCACTCAGCCAGGGCACTTCCAGTCCCTCTCTGCCTGGGAACCCCAACTCCACTCAGCCTGGGCACCTCCACTCCACTCAGCCTGGGCACATTCACTCCACTCTGTCTAGGCACATTGACTCCCATTCAGCCTGGGATCATTCACTCCACTCAGCCTGGGCACATTCACTCCACTCAGCCTGGGCACTTCCAGTCCCACTCTGCCTGGGAACCTGCACTCCACTCAGCCTGGGCACCTCCAATCCACTCAGCCTGGGCACATTCTCTCCACTCAGCCTGGGCACATTCACTCCACTCAGCCTGGGCACATTCACTCCACTCAGCCTGGGCACATTCACTCCACTCAGCCAGGGCACATTCACTCCACTCAGCCTGGGCACTTCCAGTCCCACTCTGCCCAGGAACCTCCACTCCCACTCTGACTGGGAACCTCCGCTACTCCTCTCCACACCCGGCTCTCCACCCGACTCGCGGGGGCCCACTCTTAAGCCCTCCCGCCGCAAGTTATAGGCCCTTTGCCCGGGCGGAACGTAAACCGCGGAACTGTGTCCCGCCCTCAATTCTCGTCCGATCGGAACGCGGTTTGGACCCGTTCTCCTGGGCGGTCTCGCAGCCCCTCCAGACCCAGCCAGTTAGCTCCAAGGGGCCGCCCCGAGCACGGGGAGGTGTGACACTTGACGCTTTGGCGCAACGGTGCCCGCGCCACGAGCCAAAAAGCGCCCCCCTCTCTCCGCGCCCATTCAAGGCAATGGGGAAACGCACGTTTCGGGCTCCGGCGGCCGGGCACATTCACTCCACTCTGTCTAGGCACATTGACTCCCATTCAGCCTGGGCACATTCACTCCACTCCGCCTGGGCACTTCCAGTCCCACTCTGCCTGGGAACCTGCACTCCACTCGGCCTGGGCACATTCACTCCACTCAGCCTGGGGACTTCCAATCCCACTCAGCCTGGGAACCTGCACTCCAGTCAGCCTGGGCACCTCCACTCCACTCAGCCTCGGCACATTCACTCCACTCTGCCTGGGCACATTCACTCCACTCAGCCAGGGCACATTCACTCCACTCAGCTTGGGCACCTCCACTCCACTCAGCCTGGGTACATTCACTCCACTCAGCCTGGGCACCTCCACTCCACTCAGCCTGGGTACATTCACTCCACTCAGCCTTGGCACTTCCAGTCCCACTCTGCCAGGGTACCCCAACTCCACTCAGCCTGGCACCTCCACTCCACTCAGCCTGGGCACATTCACTGCACTCAGCCTGGGTACTTCCAATCCCACTCTGCCAGGGAACCTGCACTCCACTCAGCCTGGGCACCTCCACTCCATTCAGCCTGGGCACATTCACTCCACTCCGCCTGGGCACTTCCAGTCCCACTCTGCCTGGGAACCTGCACTCCACTCGGCCTGGGCACCTCCACTCCACTCAGCCTGGGCACATTCACTCCACTCAGCCTTGGCACTTCCAGTCCCACTCTGCCAGGGAACCCCAACTCCACTCAGCCTGGGCACCTCCACTCCACTCAGCCTGGGCACATTCACTCCACTCAGCCTGGGCACTTCCAATCCCACTCTGCCTGGGCACCTCCACTCCACTCAGCCTGGGCACATTCACTCCACTCAGCCTGGGCACTTCCAATCCCACTCTGCCTGGGTGCCTGCACTCCACTCAGCCTGGGCACCTCCACTCCACTCAGCCTGGCCACATTCACTCCACTCAGCCAGGGCACATTCACTCCACTCAGCCTGGGCACTTCCAGTCCCACTCTGCCCAGGAACCTCCACTCCCACTCTGACTGGGAACCTCCGCTACTCCTCTCCACACCCGGCTCTCCACCCGACTCGCTGGGGCCCACTCTGAAGCCCTCCCGCCGCAAGTTATATGCCCTTTGCCCGGGCGGAAAGTGAACCGCGGAACTGTGTCCCGCCCTCAATTCTCGTCCGATCGGAACGCGGTTTGGACCCGTTCTCCTGGGCGGCCTCGCAGCCCCTCCAGACCAAGCCAGTTAGCTCCAAGGGGCCGCCCCGAGCACGGGGAGGTGTGACACTTGACGCTTTGGCGCAACGGTGCCCGCGCCACGAGCCAAAAAGCGCCCCCCTCTCTCCGCGCCCATTCAAGGCAATGGGGAAACGCACGTTTCGGGCTCCGGCGGCCGGGCACATTCACTCCACTCTGTCTAGGCACATTGACTCCCATTCAGCGTGGGCACATTCACTCCACTCCGCCTGGGCACATTCACTCCACTCAGCCTTGGCACTTCCAGTCCCACTCTGCCAGGGAACCCCAACTCCACTCAGCCTGGGCACCTCCACTCCACTCAGCCTGGGCACATTCACTCCACTCAGCCTGGGCACTTCCAATCCCACTCTGCCTGGGCACCTCCACTCCACTCAGCCTGGGCACATTCACTCCACTCAGCCTGGGCACTTCCAATCCCACTCTGCCTGGGTGCTTGCACTCCACTCAGCCTGGGCACCTCCACTCCACTCAGCCTGGCCACATTCACTCCACTCAGCCAGGGCACATTCACTCTACTCAGCCTGGGCACTTCCAGTCCCACTCTGCCCAGGAACCTCCACTCCCACTCTGACTGGGAACCTCCGTTACTCCTCTCCACACCCGGCTCTCCACCCGACTCGCGGGGGCCCACTCTTAAGCCCTCCCGCCGCAAGTTATAGGCCCTTTGCCCGGGCGGAAAGTGAACCGCGGAACTGTGTCCCGCCCTCAATTCTCGTCCGATCGGAACGCGGTTTGGACCCGTTCTCCTGGGCGGCCTCGCAGCCCCTCCAGACCAAGCCAGTTAGCTCCAAGGGGCCGCCCCGAGCACGGGGAGGTGTGACACTTGACGCTTTGGCGCAACGGTGCCCGCGCCACGAGCCAAAAAGCGCCCCCCTCTCTCCGCGCCCATTCAAGGCAATGGGGAAACGCACGTTTCGGGCTCCGGCGGCCGGGCACATTCACTCCACTCTGTCTAGGCACATTGACTCCCATTCAGCCTGGGCACATTCACTACACTCCGCCTGGGCACTTCCAGTCCCACTCAGCCTGGGAACCTGCACTCCACTCGGCCTGGGCACCTCCACTCCACTCAGCCTGGGCACATTCACTCCACTCAGCCTTGGCACTTCCAGTCCCACTCTGCCAGGGAACCCCAACTCCACTCAGCCTGGGCACCTCCACTCCACTCAGCCTGGGCACATTCACTCCACTCAGCCTGGGCACTTCCAATCCCACTCTGCCTGGGTGCCTGCACTCCACTCAGCCTGGGCACCTCCACTCCACTCAGCCTGGCCACATTCACTCCACTCACCCAGGGCACATTCACTCCACTCAGCCTGGGCACTTCCAGTCCCACTCTGCCCAGGAACCTCCACTCCCACTCTGACTGGGAACCTCCGCTACTCCTCTCCACACCCGGCTCTCCACCCGACTCGCGGGGGCCCACTCTTAAGCCCTCCCGCCGCAATTTATAGGCCCTTTGCCCGGGCGGAAAGTGAACCGCGGAACTGTGTCCCGCCCTCAATTCTCGTCCGATTGGAACGCGGTTTGGACCCGTTCTCCTGGGCGGCCTCGCAGGCCCTCCAGACCCAGCCAGTTAGCTCCAAGGGGCCGCCCCGAGCACGGGGAGGGGTGACACTTGACGCTTTGGCGGAACGGTGCCCGCGCCACGAGCCAAAAAGCGCCCCCCTCTCTCCGCGCCAATTCAAGGCAATGGGGAAACGCACGTTTCGGGCTCCGGCGGCCGGGCACATTCACTCCACTCTGTCTAGGCACATTGACTCCCATTCATCCTGGGCACATTCACTCCACTCCGCCTGGGCACTTCCAGTCCCACTCTGCCTGGGAACCTGCACTCCACTCGGCCTGGGCACCTCCACTTCACTCAGGCTGGGCACATTCACTCCACTCAGCCTGGGCACTTCCAATCCCACTCTGCCAGGGAACCTGCACTCCACTCAGCCTGGGCACATGCAATCCACTCAGCCTGGGGACATTCACTCCACTCAGCCTGGGAACTTCCAATCCCACTCTGCTTGGGAACCAGCACTCCACTCAGCCTGGGCACCTCCACTCCACTCAGCCTGGGTACATTCACTCCACTCAGCCTTGGCACTTCCAGTCCCACTCTGCCAGGGAACCCCAACTCCACTCAGCCTGGGCACCTCCACTCCACTCAGCCTGGGCACATTCACTCCACTCAGCCTGGGCACTTCCAATCCCACTCTGCCTGGGAACCTGCACTCCACTCAGCCTGGGCACCTCCACTCCACTCAGCCTGGGTACATTCACTCCACTCAGCCTGGGCACTTCCAATCCCACTCTGCCTGGGAACCCGCACTCCACTCAGCCTGGGCACCTCCACTCCATTCAGCCTGGGCACATTCACTCCACTCAGCCTGGGCACTTCCAGTCCCACTCTGCCTGGGAACCTGCACTCCACTCAGCCTGGGCACCTCCACTCAACTCAGCCTGGGCACATTCACTCCACTCAGCCTGGGCACATTCACTCCACTCAGCCTGGGCACATTCACTCCACTCAGCCTGGGCACTTCCAGTCCCACTCTGCTGGGAACCTGCACTCCACTCAGCCTGGGAACCTCCACTCCACGCAGCCTGGGCACATTCACTCCACTCAGCCAGGGCACTTCCAGTCCCTCTCTGCCTGGGAACCCCAACTCCACTCAGCCTGGGCACCTCCACTCCACTCAGCCTGGGCACATTCACTCCACTCTGTCTAGGCACATTGACTCCCATTCAGCCTGGGAACATTCACTCCACTCAGCCTGGGCACATTCACTCCACTCAGCCTGGGCACTTCCAGTCCCACTCTGCCTGGGAACCTGCACTCCACTCAGCCTGGGCACCTCCAATCCACTCAGCCTGGGCACATTCTCTCCACTCAGCCTGGGCACATTCACTCCACTCAGCCTGGGCACATTCACTCCACTCAGCCTGGGCACATTCACTCCACTCAGCCAGGGCACATTCACTCCACTCAGCCTGGGCACTTCCAGTCCCACTCTGCCCAGGAACCTCCACTCCCACTCTGACTGGGAACCTCCGCTACTCCTCTCCACACCCGGCTCTCCACCTGACTCGCGGGGGCCCACTCTTAAGCCCTCCCGCCGCAAGTTATAGGCCCTTTGCCCAGGCGGAACGTGAACCGCGGAACTGTGTCCCGCCCTCAATTCTCGTCCGATCGGAACGCGGTTTGGACCCGTTCTCCTGGGCGGTCTCGCAGCCCCTCCAGACCCAGCCAGTTAGCTCCAAGGGGCCGCCCCGAGCACGGGGAGGTGTGACACTTGACGCTTTGGCGCAACGGTGCCCGCGCCACGAGCCAAAAAACGCCCCCCTCTCTCCGCGCCCATTCAAGGCAATGGGGAAACGCACGTTTCGGGCTCCGGCGGCCGGGCACATTCACTCCACTCTGTCTAGGCACATTGACTCCCATTCAGCCTGGGCACATTCACTCCACTCCGCCTGGGCACTTCCAGTCCCACTCTGCCTGGGAACCTGCACTCCACTCGGCCTGGGCACCTCCACTCCACTCAGCCTGGGCACATTCACTCCACTCAGCCTGGGCACCTCCACTCCACTCAGCCTGGGCACATTCACTCCACTCAGCCTGGGCACTTCCAATCCCACTCTGCCTGGGAACCTGCACTCCACTCAGCCTGGGCATCTCCACTCCACTCAGCCTGGGTACATTCACTCCACTCAGCCTGGGCACTTCCAATCCCACTCTGCCTGGGAACCTGCACTCCACTCAGCCTGGGCACCTCCACTCCATTCAGCCTGGGCACATTCACTCCACTCAGCCTGGGCACTTCCAGTCCCACTCTGCCTGGGAACCTGCACTCCACTCAGCCTGGGCACCTCCACTCCACTCAGCCTGGGCACATTCACTCCACTCAGCCTGGGCACATTCACTCCACTCAGTCTGGGCACATTCACTCCACTCACCCTGGCACTTCCAGTCCCACTCTGCTGGGAACCCGCACTCCACTCAGCCTGGGAACCTCCACTCCACGCAGCCTGGGCACATTCACTCCACTCAGCCAGGGCACTTCCAGTCCCTCTCTGCCTGGGAACCCCAACTCCACTCAGCCTGGGCACCTCCACTCCACTCAGCCTGGGCACATTCACTCCACTCTGTCTAGGCACATTGACTCCCATTCAGCCTGGGATCATTCACTCCACTCAGCCTGGGCACATTCACTCCACTCAGCCTGGGCACTTCCAGTCCCACTCTGCCTGGGAACCTGCACTCCCACTCTGACTGGGAACCTCCGCTCCTACTCTCCACACCCGGCTCTCCACCCGACTCGCGGGGGCCCACTCTTAAGCCCTCCCGCCGCAAGTTATAGGCCCTTTGCCCGGGCGGAACGTGAACCGCGGAACTGTGTCCCGCCCTCAATTCTCGTCCGATCGGAACGCGGTTTGGACCCGTTCTCCTGGGCGGTCTCGCAGCCCCTCCAGACCCAGCCAGTTAGCTCCAAGGGGCCGCCCCGAGCACGGGGAGGTGTGACACTTGACGCTTTGGCGCAACGGTGCCCGTGCCACGAGCCAAAAAGCGCCCCCCTCTCTCCGCGCCCATTCAAGGCAATGGGGAAACGCACGTTTCGGGCTCCGGCGGCCGGGCAAATTCACTCCACTCTGTCTAGGCACATTGACTCCCATTCAGCCTGGGCACATTCACTCCACTCCGCCTGGGCACTTCCAGTCCCACTCTGCCTGGGAACCTGCACTCCACTCGGCCTGGGCACCTCCACTCCACTCAGCCTGGGCACATTCACTCCACTCAGCCTGGGCACTTCCAATCCCACTCTGCCTGGGAACCTGCACTCCACTCAGCCTGGGCACCTCCACTCCACTCAGCCTGGGCACTTCCAATCCCACTCTGCCTGGGTGCCTGCACTCCACTCAGTCTGGGCACCTCCACTCCACTCAGCCTGGGCACATTCACTCCACTCAGCCTGGGCACTTCCAATCCCACTCTGCCAGGGAACCCCAACTCCCCTCAGCCTGGGCACCTCCACTCCACTCAGCCTGGGCACATTCACTCCACTCAGCCTGGGCACTTCCAATCCCACTCTGCCTGGGAACCTGCACTCCACTCAGCCTGGGCACCTCCACTCCACTCAGCCTGGCCACATTCACTCCACGCAGCCTGGGCACATTCACTCCACTCAGCCAGGGCACTTCCAGTCCCTCTCTGCCTGGGAACCCCAACTCCACTCAGCCTGGGCACCTCCACTCCACTCAGCCTGGGCACATTCACTCCTCTCTGTCTAGGCACATTGACTCCCATTCAGCCTGGGCACATTCACTCCACTCCGCCTGGGCACTTCCAGTCCCACTCTGCCTGGGAACCTGCACTCCACTCGGCTTGGGCACCTCCACTCCACTCAGCCTGGGCACATTCACTCCACTCAGCCTGGGCACTTCCAGTCCCACTCTGCCCAGGAACCTCCACTCCCACTCTGACTGGGAACCTCCGCTACTCCTCTCCACACCCGGCTCTCCACCCGACTCACGGGGGCCCACTCTTAAGCCCTCCCGCCGCAAGTAATAGGCCCTTTGCCCGGGCGGAAAGTGAACCGCGGAACTGTGTCCCGCCCTCAATTCTCGTCCTTTCGGAACGCGGTTTGGGCCCGTTCTCCTGGGCGGCCTCGCAGCCCCTCCAAACCCCGCTAGTTAGCTCCAAGGGGCCGCCCCGAGCACGGGGAGGTGTGACACTTGACGCTTTGGCGCAACGGTGCCCGCGCCACGAGCCAAAAAGCGCCCCCCTCTCTCCGCGCCCATTCAAGGCAATGGGGAAACGCACGTTTCGGGCTCCGGCGGCCGGGCACATTCACTCCACTCTGTCTAGGCACATTGACTCCCATTCAGCCTGGGCACATTCACTCCACTCCGCCTGGGCACTTCCAGTCCCACTCTGCCTGGGAACCTGCACTCCACTCGGCCTGGGCACCTCCACTCCACTCAGCCTGGGCACATTCACTCCACTCAGCCTGGGCACTTCCAATCCCACTCTGCCTGGGAACCTGCACTCCACTCAGCCTGGGCACCTCCACTCCACTCAGCCAGGGCACATTCACTCCACTCAGCGTTGGCACTTCCAGTCCCACTCTGCCAGGGAACCCCAACTCCACTCAGCCTGGGCACCTCCACTCCACTCAGCCTGGGCACATTCACTCCACTCACCGTTGGCACTTCCAGTCCCACTCTGCCAGGGAACCCCAACTCTACTCAGCCTGGGCACCTCCACTCCACTCAGCCTGGGCACATTCACTCCACTCAGCCTGGGCACTTCCAATCCCACTCTGCCTGGGAACCTGCACTCCACTCAGCCTGGGCCCCTCCACTCCACTCAGCCTGGGTACATTCACTCCACTCAGCCTGGGCACTTCCAATCCCACTCTGCCTGGGAACCTGCACTCCACTCAGCCTGGGCACCTCCACTCAGCCTGGGCACCTCCACTCCATTCAGCCTGGACACATTCACTCCACTCAGCCTGGGCACTTCAAGTCCCACTCTGCTGGGAACCTGCACTCCACTCAGCCAGGGCACCTCCACTCCACTCAGCCTGGGTACCTTCACTCCACTCAGCCTTGGCACTTCCAGTCCCACTCTGCCAGGGAACCCCAACTCCACTCAGCCTGGGCACCTCCACTCCACTCAGCCTGGGCACATTCACTCCACTCAGCCTGGGCACTTCCAATCCCACTCTGCCAGGGAACCTGCACTCCACTCAGCCTGGGCACCTCCACTCCATTCAGCCTGGGCACATTCACTCCACTCAGCCTGGGCACTTTCAGTCCCACTCTACCTGGGCACCTCCACTCCACTCAGCCTGGGCACATTCACTCCACTCAGCCTTGGCACTTCCAGTCCCACTCTGCCAGGGAACCCCAACTCCACTCAGCCTGGGCACCTCCACTCCACTCAGCCTGGGCACATTCACTCCACTCAGCCTGGGCACTTCCAGTCCCACTCTGCCTGGGAACCTGCACTCCACTCGGCCTGGGCACCTCCACTCCACTCAGCCTGGGCACATTCACTCCACTCAGCCTGGGCACTTCCAATCCCACTCTGCCTGGGTGCCTGCACTCTACTCAGCCTGGGCACCTCCACTCCACTCAGCCTGGGCACATTCACTCCACTCAGCCAGGGCACATTCACTCCACTCAGCCTGGGCACTTCCAGTCCCACTCTGCCCAGGAACCTCCACTCCCACTCTGACTGGGAACCTCCGCTACTCCTCTCCACACCGGGCTCTCCACCCGACTCGCGGGGGCCCACTCTTAAGCCCTCCCGCCGCAAGTTATAGGCCCTTTGCCCGGGCGGAAAGTGAACCGCGGAACTGTGTCCCGCCCTCAATTCTCGTCCGATCGGAACGCGGTTTGGACCCGTTCTATTGGGCGGCCTCACAGCCCCTCCAGACCCAGCCAGTTAGCTCCAAGGGGCCGCCCCGAGCACGGTGAGGTGTGACACTTGACGCTTTGGCGCAACGGTGCCCGCGCCACGAGCCAAAAAGCGCCCCCCTCTCTCCGCGCCCATTCAAGGCAATGGGGAAACGCACGTTTCGGGCTCCGGCGGCCGGGCACATTCACTCCACTCTGTCTAGGCACATTGACTCCCATTCAGCCTGGGCACATTCACTCCACTTCGCCTGGGCACTTCCAGTCCCACTCTGCCTGGGAACCTGCACTCCACTCGGCCTGGGCACCTCCACTCCAGTCAGCCTGGGCACATTCACTCCACTCAGCCTGGGAACTTCCAATCCCACTCTGCCTGGGAACCAGCACTCCACTCAGCCTGGGCACCTCCACTCCACTCAGCCTGGGTACATTCACTCCACTCAGCCTTGGCACTTCCAGTCCCACTCTGCCAGGGAACCCCAACTCCACTCAGCCTGGGCACCTCCACTCCACTCAGCCTGGGCACATTCACTCCACTCAGCCTGGGCACTTCCAATCCCACTCTGCCTGGGAACCTGCACTCCACTCAGCCTGGGCACCTCCACTCCACTCAGCCTGGGTACTTCCAATCCCACTCTGCTGGGAACCTGCACTCCACTCAGCCTGGGAACCTCCACTCCACGCAGCCTGGGCACATTCACTCCACTCAGCCAGGGCACTTCCAGTCCCTCTCTGCCTGGGAACCCCAACTCCACTCAGCCTGGGCACCTCCACTCCACTCAGCCTGGGCACATTCACTCCACTCTGTCTAGGCACATTGACTCCCATTCAGCCTGGGAACATTCACTCCACTCAGCCTGGGCACATTCACTCCACTCAGCCTGGGCACTTCCAATCCCACTCTGCCTGGGAACCAGCACTCCACTCAGCCTCGGCACCTCCCCTCCACTCAGCCTGGGCACATTCACTCCACTCAGCGTTGGCATTTCCAGTCCGACTCTGCCAGGGAACCCCAACTCCACTCAGCCTGGGCACCTCCACTCCACTCAGCCTGGGCACATTCACTCCACTCACCGTTGACACTTCCAGTCCCACTCTGCCAGGGAACCCCAACTCCATTCAGCCTGGGCACCTCCACTCCACTCAGCCTAGGCACATTCACTCCACTCAGCCTGGGCACTTCCAATCCCACTCTGCCTGGGAACCTGCACTCCACTCAGCCTGGGCACCTCCACTCCATTCAGCCTGGGCACATTCACTCCACTCAGCCTGGGCACTTCCAGTCCCACTCTGCCTGGGAACCTGCACTCCACTCAGCCTGGGCACCTCCACTCCACTCAGCCTGGGCACATTCACTCCACTCTTCCTGGGCACATTCACTCCACTCAGCCTGGGCACATTCACTCCACTCAGCCTGGGCACTTCCAGTCCCACTCTGCTGGGAACCTGCACTCCACTCAGCCTGGGAACCTCCACTCCACGCAGCCTGGGCACATTCACTCCACTCAGCCAGGGCACTTCCAGTCCCTCTCTGCCTGGGAACCCCAACTCCACTCAGCCTGGGCACCTCCACTCCACTCAGCCTGGGCACATTCACTCCACTCTGTCTAGGCACATTGACTCCCATTCAGCCTGGGCACATTCACTCCACTCCGCCTGGGCACTTCCAGTCCCACTCTTCCTGGGAACCTGCACTCCACTCGGCCTGGGAACCTGCACTCCACTCAGCCTGGGCACCTCCACTCCACTCAGCTTGGGTACATTCACTCCACTCAGCCTGGGCACTTCCAATCCCACTCTGCCTGGGCACTTCCAATCCCACTCTGCCTGGGAACCCCAACTCCACTCAGCCTGGGCACATTCACTCCACTCAGCCTGGGCACTTCCAATCCCACTCTGCCTGGGTGCCTGCACTCCACTCAGCCTGGGCACCTCCACTCCACTCAGCCTGGCCACATTCACTCCACTCTGCCTGGGAACCAGCACTCCACTCAGCCTGGGCACCTCCACTCCACTCAGCCTGGGTACATTCACTCCACTCAGCCTTGGCACTTCCAGTCCCACTCTGCCAGGGAACCCCAACTCCACTCAGCCTGGGCACCTCCACTCCACTCAGCCTGGGCACATTCACTCCACTCAGCCTGGGCACTTCCAATCCCACTCTGCCTGGGAACCTGCACTCCACTCAGCCTGGGCACCTCCACTCCACTCAGCCTGGGTACATTCACTCCACTCTGTCTAGGCACATTGACTCCCATTCAGCCTGGGCACATTCACTCCACTCCGCCTGGGCACTTCCAGTCCCACTCTGCCTGGGAACCTGCACTCCACTCGGCCTGGGCACCTCCACTCCACTCAGCCTGGGCACATTCACTCCACTCAGCCTGGGCACTTCCAATCCCACTCTGCCTGGGAACCTGCACTCCACTCAGCCTGGGCACCTCCACTCCACTCAACCTGGGCACATTCACTCCACTCTGCCTGGGCACATTCACTCCACTCAGCCTGGGCACATTCACTCCACTCAGCCTGGGAACTTCCAGTCCCACTCTGCTGGGAACCTGCACTCCACTCAGCCTGGGCACCTCCACTCCACTCAGCCTGGGTACATTCACTCCACTCAGCCTGGGCACTTCCAGTCCCACTCTGCCAGGGTACCCCAACTCCACTCAGCCTGGCACCTCCACTCCACTCAGCCTGGGCACATTCACTGCACTCAGCCTGGGCACTTCCAATCCCACTCTGCCAGGGAACCTGCACTCCACTCAGCCTGGGCACCTCCACTCCACTCAGCCTGGGCACATTCACTCCACTCCGCCTGGGCACTTCCAGTCCCACTCTGCCTGGGAACCTGCACTCCACTCGGCCTGGGCACCTCCACTCCACTCAGCCTGGGCACATTCACTCCACTCAGCCTTGGCACTTCCAGTCCCACTCTGCCAGGGAACCCCAACTCCACTCAGCCTGGGCACCTCCACTCCACTCAGCCTGGGCACATTCACTCCACTCAGCCTGGGCACTTCCAATCCCACTCTGCCTGGGCACCTCCACTCCACTCAGCCTGGGCACATTCACTCCACTCAGCCTGGGCACTTCCAATCCCACTCTGCCTGGGTGCTTGCACTCCACTCAGCCTGGGCACCTCCACTCCACTCAGCCTGGCCACATTCACTCCACTCAGCCAGGGCACATTCACTCTACTCAGCCTGGGCACTTCCAGTCCCACTCTGCCCAGGAACCTCCACTCCCACTCTGACTGGGAACCTCCGCTACTCCTCTCCACACCCGGCTCTCCACCCGACTCGCGGGGGCCCACTCTTAAGCCCTCCCGCCGCAAGTTATAGGCCCTTTGCCCGGGCGGAAAGTGAACCGCGGAACTGTGTCCCGCCCTCAATTCTCGTCCGATCGGAACGCGGTTTGGACCCGTTCTCCTGGGCGGTCTCGCAGCCCCTCCAGACCCAGCCAGTTAGCTCCAAGGGGCCGCCCCGAGCACGGGGAGGTGTGACACTTGACGCTTTGGCGCAACGGTGCCCGCGCCACGAGCCAAAAAGCGCCCCCCTCTCTCCGCGTCCATTCAAGGCAATGGGGAAACGCACGTTTCGGGCTCCGGCGGCCGGGCACATTCACTCCACTCTGTCTAGGCACATTGACTCCCATTCAGCCTGGGCACATTCACTCCACTCCGCCTGGGCACTTCCAGTCCCACTCTGCCTGGGAACCTGCACTCCACTCGGCCTGGGCACATTCACTCCACTCAGCCTGGGCACTTCCAATCCCACTCTGCCTGGGAACCTGCACTCCACTCAGCCTGGGCACCTCCACTCCACTCAGCCTCGGCACATTCACTCCACTCTGCCTGGGCACATTCACTCCACTCAGCCTGGGAACTTCCAATCCCACTCTGCCTGGGAACCAGCACTCCACTCAGCCTGGGCACCTCCACTCCACTCAGCCTGGATACATTCACTCCACTCCGCCTGGGCACTTCCAGTCCCACTCTGCTGGGAACCTGCACTCCACTCAGCCTGGGAACCTCCACTCCACGCAGCCTGGGCACATTCACTCCACTCAGCCAGGGCACTTCCAGTCCCTCTCTGCCTGGGAACCCCAACTCCACTCAGCCTGGGCACTTCCAATCCCACTCTGCCTGGGCACCTCCACTCCACTCAGCCTGGGCACATTCACTCCACTCAGCTTGGGCACCTCCACTCCACTCAGCCTGGGTACATTCACTCCACTCAGCCTGGGCACCTCCACTCCACTCAGCCTGGGTACATTCACTCCACTCAGCCTTGGCACTTCCAGTCCCACTCTGCCAGGGTACCCCAACTCCACTCAGCCTGGCACCTCCACTCCACTCAGCCTGGGCACATTCACTGCACTCAGCCTGGGCACTTCCAATCCCACTCTGCCAGGGAACCTGCACTCCACTCAGCCTGGGCACCTCCACTCCATTCAGCCTGGGCACATTCACTCCACTCCGCCTGGGCACTTCCAGTCCCACTCTGCCTGGGAACCTGCACTCCACTCGGCCTGGGCACCTCCACTCCACTCAGCCTGGGCACATTCACTCCACTCAGCCTTGGCACTTCCAGTCCCACTCTGCCAGGGAACCCCAACTCCACTCAGCCTGGGCACCTCCACTCCACTCAGCCTGGGCACATTCACTCCACTCAGCCTGGGCACTTCCAATCCCACTCTGCCTGGGTGCCTGCACTCCACTCAGCCTGGGCACCTCCACTCCACTCAGCCTGGCCACATTCACTCCACTCACCCAGGGCACATTCACTCCACTCAGCCTGGGCACTTCCAGTCCCACTCTGCCCAGGAACCTCCACTCCCACTCTGACTGGGAACCTCCGCTACTCCTCTCCACACCCGGCTCTCCACCCGACTCGCGGGGGCCCACTCTTAAGCCCTCCCGCCGCAATTTATAGGCCCTTTGCCCGGGCGGAAAGTGAACCGCGGAACTGTGTCCCGCCCTCAATTCTCGTCCGATTGGAACGCGGTTTGGACCCGTTCTCCTGGGCGGCCTCGCAGGCCCTCCAGACCCAGCCAGTTAGCTCCAAGGGGCCGCCCCGAGCACGGGGAGGGGTGACACTTGACGCTTTGGCGCAACAGTGCCCGCGCCACGAGCCAAAAAGCGCCCCCCTCTCTCCGCGCCAATTCAAGGCAATGGGGAAACGCACGTTTCGGGCTCCGGCGGCCGGGCACATTCACTCCACTCTGTCTAGGCACATTGACTCCCATTCATCCTGGGCACATTCACTCCACTCCGCCTGGGCACTTCCAGTCCCACTCTGCCTGGGAACCTGCACTCCACTCGGCCTGGGCACCTCCACTTCACTCAGGCTGGGCACATTCACTCCACTCAGCCTGGGCACTTCCAATCCCACTCTGCCAGGGAACCTGCACTCCACTCAGCCTGGGCACATGCAATCCACTCAGCCTGGGGACATTCACTCCACTCAGCCTGGGAACTTCCAATCCCACTCTGCTTGGGAACCAGCACTCCACTCAGCCTGGGCACCTCCACTCCACTCAGCCTGGGTACATTCACTCCACTCAGCCTTGGCACTTCCAGTCCCACTCTGCCAGGGAACCCCAACTCCACTCAGCCTGGGCACCTCCACTCCACTCAGCCTGGGCACATTCACTCCACTCAGCCTGGGCACTTCCAATCCCACTCTGCCTGGGAACCTGCACTCCACTCAGCCTGGGCACCTCCACTCCACTCAGCCTGGGTACATTCACTCCACTCAGCCTGGGCACTTCCAATCCCACTCTGCCTGGGAACCCGCACTCCACTCAGCCTGGGCACCTCCACTCCATTCAGCCTGGGCACATTCACTCCACTCAGCCTGGGCACTTCCAGTCCCACTCTGCCTGGGAACCTGCACTCCACTCAGCCTGGGCACCTCCACTCCACTCAGCCTGGGCACATTCACTCCACTCAGCCTGGGCACATTCACTCCACTCAGCCTGGGCACATTCACTCCACTCAGCCTGGGCACTTCCAGTCCCACTCTGCTGGGAACCTGCACTCCACTCAGCCTGGGAACCTCCACTCCACGCAGCCTGGGCACATTCACTCCACTCAGCCAGGGCACTTCCAGTCCCTCTCTGCCTGGGCACCTCCACTCCATTCAGCCTGGGCACATTCACTCCACTCCGCCTGGGCACTTCCAGTCCCACTCTGCCTGGGAACCTGCACTCCACTCGGCCTGGGCACCTCCACTCCACTCAGCCTGGGCACATTCACTCCACTCAGCCTTGGCACTTCCAGTCCCACTCTGCCAGGGAACCCCAACTCCACTCAGCCTGGGCACCTCCACTCCACTCAGCCTGGGCACATTCACTCCACTCAGTCTTGGCACTTCCAATCCCACTCTGCCTGGGCACATTCACTCCACTCAGCCTGGGCACATTCACTCCACTCAGCCTGGGCACTTCCAGTCCCACTCTGCTGGGAACCTGCACTCCACTCAGCCTGGGCACCTCCACTCCACTCAGCCTGGGTACATTCACTCCACTCAGCCTTGGCACTTCCAGTCCCACTCTGCCAGGGTACCCCAACTCCACTCAGCCTGGCACCTCCACTCCACTCAGCCTGGGCACATTCACTCCACTCAGCCTGGGCACTTCCAGTCCCACTCTGCTGGGAACCTGCACTCCACTCAGCCTGGGCACCTCCACTCCACTCAGCCTGGGTACATTCACTCCACTCAGCCTTGGCACTTCCAGTCCCACTCTGCCAGGGTACCCCAACTCCACTCAGCCTGGCACCTCCACTCCACTCAGCCTGGGCACATTCACTGCACTCAGCCTGGGCACTTCCAATCCCACTCTGCCTGGGAACCTGCACTCCACTCAGCCTTGGCACCTCCACTCCATTCAGCCTGGGCACATTCACTCCACTCCGCCTGGGCACTTCCAGTCCCACTCTGCCTGGGAACCTGCACTCCACTCGGCCTGGGCACCTCCACTCCACTCAGCGTTGGCACTTCCAGTCCCACTCTGCCAGGGAACCCCAACTCCACTCAGCCTGGGCACCTCCACTCCACTCAGCCTGGGCACATTCACTCCACTCATCGTTGGCACTTCCA
Source organism: Conger conger (assembly GCF_963514075.1). Lineage (NCBI taxonomy): Eukaryota > Metazoa > Chordata > Actinopteri > Anguilliformes > Congridae > Conger > Conger conger. The sequence continues at coordinate 33,909 of NW_026890502.1, forward strand.
GTTCCACTCTGCCAGGGAACCCCAACTCCATTCAGCCTGGGCACCTCCACTCCACTCAGCCTGGGCACATTCACTCCACTCAGCCTGGGCACTTCCAATCCCACTCTGCCTGGGAACCTGCACTCCATTCAGCCTGGGCACATTCACTCCACTCAGCCTGGGCACATTCACTCCACTCAGCCTGGGCACATTCACTCCACTCAGCCTGGCCACATTCACTCCACTCAGCCAGGGCACATTCACTCCACTCAGCCTAAGCACTTCCAGTCCCACTCTGCCCAGGAACCTCCACTCCCACTCTGACTGGGAACCTCCGCTACTCCTCTCCACACCCGGCTCTCCACCCGACTCGCGGGGGCCCACTCTTAAGCCCTCCCGCCGCAAGTTATAGGCCCTATGCCCGGGCGGAACATGAACCGCGGAACTGTGTCCCGCCCTCAATTCTCGTCCGATCGGAACGCGGTTTGGACCCGTTCTCCTGGGCGGTCTCGCAGCCCCTCCAGACCCAGCCTGTTAGCTCCAAGGGGCCGCCCCGAGCACGGGGAGGTGTGACACTTGACGCTTTGGCGCAACGGTGCCCGCGCCACGAGCCAAAAAGCGCCCCCCTCTCTCCGCCCCCTTACAAGCAATGGGGAAACGCACGTTTCGGGCTCCGGCGGCCGGGCAAATTCACTCCACTCTGTCTAGGCACATTGACTCCCATTCAGCGTCGGCACATTCACTCCACTCCGCCTGGGCACTTCCAGTCCCACTCTGCCTGGGAACCTGCACTCCACTCGGCCTGGGCACCTCCACTCCACTCAGCCTGGGCACATTCACTCCACTCAGCCTGGGCACTTCCAATCCCACTCTGCCTGGGAACCTGCACTCCACTCAGCCTGGGCACCTCCACTCCACTCAGCCTCGGCACATTCACTCCACTCTGCCTGGGCACATTCACTCCACTCAGCCTGGGCACATTCACTCCACTCAGCCTGGGCACTTCCAGTCCCACTCTGCTGGGAACCTGCACTCCATTCAGCCTGGGCACCTCCACTCCACTCAGCCTGGGTACATTCACTCCACTCAGCCTTGGCACTTCCAGTCCCACTCTGCCAGGGTACCCCAACTCCACTCAGCCTGACACCTCCACTCCACTCAACCTGGGCACATTCACTGCACTCAGCCTGGGCACTTCCAATCCCACTCTGCCAGGGAACCTGCACTCCACTCAGCCTGGGCACCTCCACTCCATTCAGCCTGGGCACATTCACTCCACTCCGCCTGGGCACTTCCAGTCCCACTCTGCCTGGGAACCTGCACTCCACTCGGCCTGGGCACCTCCACTCCACTCAGCTTGGGCACATTCACTCCACTCAGCCTTGGCACTTCCAGTCCCACTCTGCCAGGGAACCCCAACTCCACTCAGCCTGGGCACCTCCACTCCACTCAGCCTGGGCACATTCACTCCACTCAGCCTGGGCACTTCCAATCCCACTCTGCCTGGGCACCTCCACTCCACTCAGCCTGGGCACATTCACTCCACTCAGCCTGGGCACTTCCAATCCCACTCTGCCTGGGTGCCTGCACTCCACTCAGCCTGGGCACCTCCACTCCACTCAGCCTGGCCACATTCACTCCACTCAGCCAGGGCACATTCACTCCACTCAGCCTGGGCACTTCCAGTCCCACTCTGCCCAGGAACCTCCACTCCCACTCTGACTGGGAACCTCCGCTACTCCTCTCCACACCCGGCTCTCCACCCGACTCGCGGGGGCCCACTCTTAAGCCCTCCCGCCGCAAGTTATAGGCCCTTTGCCCGGGCGGAAAGTGAACCGCGGAACTGTGTCCCGCCCTCAATTCTCGTCCGATCGGAACGCGGTTTGGACCCGTTCTCCTGGGCGGTCTCGCAGCCCCTCCAGACCCAGCCAGTTAGCTCCAAGGGGCCGCCCCGAGCACGGGGAGGTGTGACACTTGACGCTTTGGCGCAACGGTGCCCGCGCCACGAGCCAAAAAGCGCCCCCCTCTCTCCGCGCCCATTCAAGGCAATGGGGAAACGCACGTTTCGGGCTCCGGCGGCCGGGCACATTCACTCCACTCTGTCTAGGCACATTGACTCCCATTCAGCCTGGGCACATTCACTCCACTCCGCCTGGGCACTTCCAGTCCCACTCTGCCTGGGAACCTGCACTCCACTCGGCCTGGGCACCTCCACTCCACTCAGGCTGGTCACATTCACTCCACTCAGCCTGGGCACTTCCAATCCCACTCTGCCAGGGAACCTGCACTCTACTCAGCCTGGGCACATGCAATCCACTCAGCCTGGGGACATTCACTCCACTCAGCCTGGGAACTTCCAATCCCACTCTGCCTGGGAACCAGCACTCCACGCAGCCTGGGCACATTCACTCCACTCAGCCAGGGCACTTCCAGTCCCTCTCTGCCTGGGCACCTCCACTCCATTCAGCCTGGGCACATTCACTCCACTCCGCCTGGGCACTTCCAGTCCCACTCTGCCTGGGAACCTGCACTCCACTCGGCCTGGGCACCTCCACTCCACTCAGCCTGGGCACATTCACTCCACTCAGCCTTGGCACTTCCAGTCCCACTCTGCCAGGGAACCCCAACTCCACTCAGCCTGGGCACCTCCACTCCACTCAGCCTGGGCACATTCACTCCACTCAGTCTTGGCACTTCCAATCCCACTCTGCCTGGGCACATTCACTCCACTCAGCCTGGGCACATTCACTCCACTCAGCCTGGGCACTTCCAGTCCCACTCTGCTGGGAACCTGCACTCCACTCAGCCTGGGCACCTCCACTCCACTCAGCCTGGGTACATTCACTCCACTCAGCCTTGGCACTTCCAGTCCCACTCTGCCAGGGTACCCCAACTCCACTCAGCCTGGCACCTCCACTCCACTCAGCCTGGGCACATTCACTCCACTCAGCCTGGGCACTTCCAGTCCCACTCTGCTGGGAACCTGCACTCCACTCAGCCTGGGCACCTCCACTCCACTCAGCCTGGGTACATTCACTCCACTCAGCCTTGGCACTTCCAGTCCCACTCTGCCAGGGTACCCCAACTCCACTCAGCCTGGCACCTCCACTCCACTCAGCCTGGGCACATTCACTGCACTCAGCCTGGGCACTTCCAATCCCACTCTGCCTGGGAACCTGCACTCCACTCAGCCTTGGCACCTCCACTCCATTCAGCCTGGGCACATTCACTCCACTCCGCCTGGGCACTTCCAGTCCCACTCTGCCTGGGAACCTGCACTCCACTCGGCCTGGGCACCTCCACTCCACTCAGCGTTGGCACTTCCAGTCCCACTCTGCCAGGGAACCCCAACTCCACTCAGCCTGGGCACCTCCACTCCACTCAGCCTGGGCACATTCACTCCACTCATCGTTGGCACTTCCAGTTCCACTCTGCCAGGGAACCCCAACTCCATTCAGCCTGGGCACCTCCACTCCACTCAGCCTGGGCACATTCACTCCACTCAGCCTGGGCACTTCCAATCCCACTCTGCCTGGGAACCTGCACTCCATTCAGCCTGGGCACATTCACTCCACTCAGCCTGGGCACATTCACTCCACTCAGCCTGGGCACATTCACTCCACTCAGCCTGGCCACATTCACTCCACTCAGCCAGGGCACATTCACTCCACTCAGCCTAAGCACTTCCAGTCCCACTCTGCCCAGGAACCTCCACTCCCACTCTGACTGGGAACCTCCGCTACTCCTCTCCACACCCGGCTCTCCACCCGACTCGCGGGGGCCCACTCTTAAGCCCTCCCGCCGCAAGTTATAGGCCCTATGCCCGGGCGGAACATGAACCGCGGAACTGTGTCCCGCCCTCAATTCTCGTCCGATCGGAACGCGGTTTGGACCCGTTCTCCTGGGCGGTCTCGCAGCCCCTCCAGACCCAGCCTGTTAGCTCCAAGGGGCCGCCCCGAGCACGGGGAGGTGTGACACTTGACGCTTTGGCGCAACGGTGCCCGCGCCACGAGCCAAAAAGCGCCCCCCTCTCTCCGCCCCCTTACAAGCAATGGGGAAACGCACGTTTCGGGCTCCGGCGGCCGGGCAAATTCACTCCACTCTGTCTAGGCACATTGACTCCCATTCAGCGTCGGCACATTCACTCCACTCCGCCTGGGCACTTCCAGTCCCACTCTGCCTGGGAACCTGCACTCCACTCGGCCTGGGCACCTCCACTCCACTCAGCCTGGGCACATTCACTCCACTCAGCCTGGGCACTTCCAATCCCACTCTGCCTGGGAACCTGCACTCCACTCAGCCTGGGCACCTCCACTCCACTCAGCCTCGGCACATTCACTCCACTCTGCCTGGGCACATTCACTCCACTCAGCCTGGGCACATTCACTCCACTCAGCCTGGGCACTTCCAGTCCCACTCTGCTGGGAACCTGCACTCCATTCAGCCTGGGCACCTCCACTCCACTCAGCCTGGGTACATTCACTCCACTCAGCCTTGGCACTTCCAGTCCCACTCTGCCAGGGTACCCCAACTCCACTCAGCCTGACACCTCCACTCCACTCAACCTGGGCACATTCACTGCACTCAGCCTGGGCACTTCCAATCCCACTCTGCCAGGGAACCTGCACTCCACTCAGCCTGGGCACCTCCACTCCATTCAGCCTGGGCACATTCACTCCACTCCGCCTGGGCACTTCCAGTCCCACTCTGCCTGGGAACCTGCACTCCACTCGGCCTGGGCACCTCCACTCCACTCAGCTTGGGCACATTCACTCCACTCAGCCTTGGCACTTCCAGTCCCACTCTGCCAGGGAACCCCAACTCCACTCAGCCTGGGCACCTCCACTCCACTCAGCCTGGGCACATTCACTCCACTCAGCCTGGGCACTTCCAATCCCACTCTGCCTGGGCACCTCCACTCCACTCAGCCTGGGCACATTCACTCCACTCAGCCTGGGCACTTCCAATCCCACTCTGCCTGGGTGCCTGCACTCCACTCAGCCTGGGCACCTCCACTCCACTCAGCCTGGCCACATTCACTCCACTCAGCCAGGGCACATTCACTCCACTCAGCCTGGGCACTTCCAGTCCCACTCTGCCCAGGAACCTCCACTCCCACTCTGACTGGGAACCTCCGCTACTCCTCTCCACACCCGGCTCTCCACCCGACTCGCGGGGGCCCACTCTTAAGCCCTCCCGCCGCAAGTTATAGGCCCTTTGCCCGGGCGGAAAGTGAACCGCGGAACTGTGTCCCGCCCTCAATTCTCGTCCGATCGGAACGCGGTTTGGACCCGTTCTCCTGGGCGGTCTCGCAGCCCCTCCAGACCCAGCCAGTTAGCTCCAAGGGGCCGCCCCGAGCACGGGGAGGTGTGACACTTGACGCTTTGGCGCAACGGTGCCCGCGCCACGAGCCAAAAAGCGCCCCCCTCTCTCCGCGCCCATTCAAGGCAATGGGGAAACGCACGTTTCGGGCTCCGGCGGCCGGGCACATTCACTCCACTCTGTCTAGGCACATTGACTCCCATTCAGCCTGGGCACATTCACTCCACTCCGCCTGGGCACTTCCAGTCCCACTCTGCCTGGGAACCTGCACTCCACTCGGCCTGGGCACCTCCACTCCACTCAGGCTGGTCACATTCACTCCACTCAGCCTGGGCACTTCCAATCCCACTCTGCCAGGGAACCTGCACTCTACTCAGCCTGGGCACATGCAATCCACTCAGCCTGGGGACATTCACTCCACTCAGCCTGGGAACTTCCAATCCCACTCTGCCTGGGAACCAGCACTCCACTCAGCCTGGGCACCTCCACTCCACTCAGCCTGGGTACATTCACTCCACTCAGCCTTGGCACTTCCAGTCCCACTCTGCCAGGGAACCCCAACTCCACTCAGCCTGGGCACCTCCACTCCACTCAGCCTGGGCAAATTCACTCCACTCAGCCTGGGCACTTCCAATCCCACTCTGCCTGGGAACCTGCACTCCACTCAGCCTGGGCACCTCCACTCCACTCAGCCTTGGTACATTCACTCCACTCAGCCTGGGCACATTCACTCCACTCAGCCTGGGCACTTCCAGTCCCACTCTGCTGGGAACCTGCACTCCACTCAGCCTGGGCACCTCCACTCCACTCAGCCTGGGTACATTCACTCCACTCAGCCTTGGCACTTCCAGTCCCACTCTGCCAGGGTACCCCAACTCCACTCAGCCTGGCACCTCCACTCCACTCAGCCTGGGCACATTCACTGCACTCAGCCTGGGCACTTCCAATCCCACTCTGCCAGGGAACCTGCACTCCACTCAGCCTGGGCACCTCCACTCCATTCAGCCTGGGCACATTCACTCCACTCCGCCTGGGCACTTCCAGTCCCACTCTGCCTGGGAACCTGCACTCCACTCGGCCTGGGCACCTCCACTCCACTCAGCCTGGGCACATTCACTCCACTCAGCCTTGGCACTTCCAGTCCCACTCTGCCAGGGAACCCCAACTCCACTCAGCCTGGGCACCTCCACTCCACTCAGCCTGGGCACATTCACTCCACTCAGCCTGGACACTTCCAATCCCACTCTGCCTGGGCACCTCCACTCCACTCAGCCTGGGCACATTCACTCCACTCAGCCTGGGCACTTCCAATCCCACTCTGCCTGGGTGCCTGCACTCCACTCAGCCTGGGCACCTCCACTCCACTCAGCCTCGCCACATTCACTCCACTCAGCCAGGGCACATTCACTCCACTCAGCCTGGGCACTTCCAGTCCCACTCTGCCCAGGAACCTCCACTCCACTCAGCCTGGCCACATTCACTCCACTCAGCCAGGGCACATTCACTCCACTCAGCCTGGGCACATTCACTCCACTCAGCCTGGGCACTTCCAGTCCCACTCTGCTGGGAACCTGCACTCCACTCAGCCTGGGAACCTCCACTCCACGCAGCCTGGGCACATTCACTCCACTCAGCCAGGGCACTTCCAGTCCCTCTCTGCCTGGGAACCCCAACTCCACTCAGCCTGGGCACCTCCACTCCACTCAGCCTGGGCACATTCACTCCACTCTGTTTAGGCACATTGACTCCCATTCAGCCTGGGAACATTCACTCCACTCAGCCTGGGCACATTCACTCCACTCAGCCTGGGCACTTCCAGTCCCACTCTGCCTGGGAACCTGCACTCCACTCAGCCTGGGCACCTCCAATCCACTCAGCCTGGGCACATTCTCTCCACTCAGCCTGGGCACATTCACTCCACTCAGCCTGGGCACATTCACTCCACTCAGCCTGGCCACATTCACTCCACTCAGCCAGGGCACATTCACTCCACTCAGCCTAAGCACTTCCAGTCCCACTCTGCCCAGGAACCTCCACTCCCACTCTGACTGGGAACCTCCGCTACTCCTCTCCACACCCGGCTCTCCACCCGACTCGCGGGGGCCCACTCTTAAGCCCTCCCGCCGCAAGTTATAGGCCCTTTGCCCGGGCGGAACGTGAACCGCGGAACTGTGTCCCGCCCTCAATTCTCGTCCGATCGGAACGCGGTTTGGACCCGTTCTCCTGGGCGGTCTCGCAGCCCCTCCAGACCCAGCCAGTTAGCTCCAAGGGGCCGCCCCGAGCACGGGGAGGTGTGACACTTGACGCTTTGGCGCAACGGTGCCCGCGCCACGAGCCAAAAAGCGCCCCCCTCTCTCCGCCCCCTTACAAGCAATGGGGAAACGCACGTTTCGGGCTCCGGCGGCCGGGCAAATTCACTCCACTATGTCTAGGCACATTGACTCCCATTCAGCGTGGGCACATTCACTCCACTCCGCCTGGGCACTTCCAGTCCCACTCTGCCTGGGAACCTGCACTCCACTCGGCCTGGGCACCTCCACTCCACTCAGCCTGGGCACATTCACTCCACTCAGCCTGGGCACTTCCAATCCCACTCTGCCTGGGAACCTGCACTCCACTCAGCCTGGGCACCTCCACTCCACTCAGCCTCGGCACATTCACTCCACTCTGCCTGGGCACATTCACTCCACTCAGCCTGGGCACATTCACTCCACTCAGCCTGGGCACTTCCAGTCCCACTCTGCTGGGAACCTGCACTCCATTCAGCCTGGGCACCTCCACTCCACTCAGCCTGGGTACATTCACTCCACTCAGCCTTGGCACTTCCAGTCCCACTCTGCCAGGGTACCCCAACTCCACTCAGCCTGACACCTCCACTCCACTCAGCCTGGGCACATTCACTGCACTCAGCCTGGGCACTTCCAATCCCACTCTGCCAGGGAACCTGCACTCCACTCAGCCTGGGCACCTCCACTCCATTCAGCCTGGGCACATTCACTCCACTCCGCCTGGGCACTTCCGGTCCCACTCTGCCTGGGAACCTGCACTCCACTCAGCCTGGGCACCTCCACTCCACTCAGCCTGGGCACATTCACTCCACTCAGCCTGGGCACTTCCAATCCCACTCTGCCTGGGCACCTCCACTCCACTCAGCCTGGGCACATTCACTCCACTCAGCCTGGGCACTTCCAATCCCACTCTGTCTAGGCACATTGACTCCCATTCAGCGTGGGCACATTCACTCCACTCCGCCTGGGCACTTCCAGTCCCACTCTGCCTGGGAACCTGCACTCCACTCGGCCTGGGCACCTCCACTCCACTCAGCCTGGGCACATTCACTCCACTCAGCCTGGGCACTTCCAATCCCACTCTGCCTGGGAACCTGCACTCCACTCAGCCTGGGCACCTCCACTCCACTCAGCCTCGGCACATTCACTCCACTCTGCCTGGGCACATTCACTCCACTCAGCCTGGGCACATTCACTCCACTCAGCCTGGGCACTTCCAGTCCCACTCTGCTGGGAACCTGCACTCCATTCAGCCTGGGCACCTCCACTCCACTCAGCCTGGGTACATTCACTCCACTCAGCCTTGGCACTTCCAGTCCCACTCTGCCAGGGTACCCCAACTCCACTCAGCCTGACACTTCCACTCCACTCAGCCTGGGCACATTCACTGCACTCAGCCTGGGCACTTCCAATCCCACTCTGCCAGGGAACCTGCACTCCACTCAGCCTGGGCACCTCCACTCCATTCAGCCTGGGCACATTCACTCCACTCCGCCTGGGCACTTCCAGTCCCACTCTGCCTGGGAACCTGCACTCCACTCGGCCTGGGCACCTCCACTCCACTCAGCCTGGGCACATTCACTCCACTCAGCCTTGGCACTTCCAGTCCCACTCTGCCAGGGAACCCCAACTCCACTCAGCCTGGGCACCTCCACTCCACTCAGCCTGGGCACATTCACTCCACTAAGCCTGGGCACTTCCAATCCCACTCTGCCTGGGCACCTCCACTCCACTCAGCCTGGGCACATTCACTCCACTCAGCCTGGGCACTTCCAATCCCACTCTGCCTGGGTGCCTGCACTCCACTCAGCCTGGGCACCTCCACTCCACTCAGCCTGGCCACATTCACTCCACTCAGCCAGGGCACATTCACTCCACTCAGCCTGGGCACTTCCAGTCCCACTCTGCCCAGGAACCTCCACTCCCACTCTGACTGGGAACCTCCGCTACTCCTCTCCACACCCGGCTCTCCACCCGACTCGCGGGGGCCCACTCTTAAGCCCTCCCGCCGCAAGTTATAGGCCCTTTGCCCGGGCGGAAAGTGAACCGCGGAACTGTGTCCCGCCCTCAATTCTCGTCCGATCGGAACGCGGTTTGGACCCGTTCTCCTGGGCGGCCTCGCAGCCCCTCCAGACCCAGCCAGTTAGCTCCAAGGGGCCGCCCCGAGCACGGGGAGGTGTGACACTTGACGCTTTGGCGCAACGGTGCCCGCGCCACGAGCCAAAAAGCGCCCCCCTCTCTCCGCGCCCATTCAAGGCAATGGGGACACGCACGTTTCGGGCTCCGGCGGCCGGGCACATTCACTCCACTCTGTCTAGGCACATTGACTCCCATTCAGCCTGGGCACATTCACTCCACTCCGCCTGGGCACTTCCAGTCCCACTCTGCCTGGGAACCTGCACTTTTCTCAGCCTGGGCACTTCCAGTCCCACTCTGCTGGGAACCAGCACTCCACTCAGCCTGGGAACATCCACTCCACGCAGCCTGGGCACATTCACTCCACTCAGCCAGGGCACTTCCTGTCCCTCTCTGCCTGGGAACCCCAACTCCACTCAGCCTGGGCACCTCCACTCCACTCAGCTTGGGCACCTCCACTCCACTCAGCCTGGGTACATTCACTCCACTCAGCCTGGGCACTTCCAGTCCCACTCTGCCTGGGAACCTGCACTCCACTCGGCCTGGGCACCTCCACTCCACTCAGCCTGGGCACATTCACTCCACTCAGCCTTGGCACTTCCAGTCCCACTCTGCCAGGGAACCCCAACTCCACTCAGCCTGGGCACCTCCACTCCACTCAGCCTGGGCACATTCACTCCACTCAGTCTTGGCACTTCCAATCCCACTCTGCCTGGGCACATTCACTCCACTCAGCCTGGGCACATTCACTCCACTCAGCCTGGGCACTTCCAGTCCCACTCTGCTGGGAACCTGCACTCCACTCAGCCTGGGCACCTCCACTCCACTCAGCCTGGGTACATTCACTCCACTCAGCCTTGGCACTTCCAGTCCCACTCTGCTGGGAACCTGCACTCCACTCAGCCTGGGCACCTCCACTCCACTCAGCCTGGCCACATTCACTCCACTCAGCCAGGGCACATTCACTCTACTCAGCCTGGGCACTTCCAGTCCCACTCTGCCCAGGAACCTCCACTCCCACTCTGACTGGGAACCTCCGCTACTCCTCTCCACACCCGGCTCTCCACCCGACTCGCGGGGGCCCACTCTTAAGCCCTCCCGCCGCAAGTTATAGGCCCTTTGCCCGGGCGGAACGTGAACCGCGGAACTGTGTCCCGCCCTCAATTCTCGTCCGATCGGAACGCGGTTTGGACCCGTTCTCCTGGGCGGTCTCGCAGCCCCTCCAGACCCAGCCTGTTAGCTCCAAGGGGCCGCCCCGAGCACGGGGAGGTGTGACACTTGACGCTTTGGCGCAACGGTGCCCGCGCCACGAGCCAAAAAGCGCCCCCCTCTCTCCGCCCCCTTACAAGCAATGGGGAAACGCACGTTTCGGGCTCCGGCGGCCGGGCAAATTCACTCCACTCTGTCTAGGCACATTGACTCCCATTCAGCGTGGGCACATTCACTCCACTCCGCCTGGGCACTTCCAGTCCCACTCTGCCTGGGAACCTGCACTCCACTCGGCCTGGGCACCTCCACTCCACTCAGCCTGGGCACATTCACTCCACTCAGCCTGGGCACTTCCAATCCCACTCTGCCTGGGAACCTGCACTCCACTCAGCCTGGGCACCTCCACTCCACTCAGCCTCGGCACATTCACTCCACTCTGCCTGGGCACATTCACTCCACTCAGCCTGGGCACATTCACTCCACTCAGCCTGGGCACTTCCAGTCCCACTCTGCTGGGAACCTGCACTCCATTCAGCCTGGGCACCTCCACTCCACTCAGCCTGGGTACATTCACTCCACTCAGCCTTGGCACTTCCAGTCCCACTCTGCCAGGGTACCCCAACTCCACTCAGCCTGACACCTCCACTCCACTCAGCCTGGGCACATTCACTGCACTCAGCCTGGGCACTTCCAATCCCACTCTGCCAGGGAACCTGCACTCCACTCAGCCTGGGCACCTCCACTCCATTCAGCCTGGGCACATTCACTCCACTCCGCCTGGGCACTTCCAGTCCCACTCTGCCTGGGAACCTGCACTCCACTCGGCCTGGGCACCTCCACTCCACTCAGCTTGGGCACATTCACTCCACTCAGCCTTGGCACTTCCAGTCCCACTCTGCCAGGGAACCCCAACTCCACTCAGCCTGGGCACCTCCACTCCACTCAGCCTGGGCACATTCACTCCACTCAGCCTGGGCACTTCCAATCCCACTCTGCCTGGGCACCTCCACTCCACTCAGCCTGGGCACATTCACTCCACTCAGCCTGGGCACTTCCAATCCCACTCTGCCTGGGTGCCTGCACTCCACTCAGCCTGGGCACCTCCACTCCACTCAGCCTGGCCACATTCACTCCACTCAGCCAGGGCACATTCACTCCACTCAGCCTGGGCACTTCCAGTCCCACTCTGCCCAGGAACCTCCACTCCCACTCTGACTGGGAACCTCCGCTACTCCTCTCCACACCCGGCTCTCCACCCGACTCGCGGGGGCCCACTCTTAAGCCCTCCCGCCGCAAGTTATAGGCCCTTTGCCCGGGCGGAAAGTGAACCGCGGAACTGTGTCCCGCCCTCAATTCTCGTCCGATCGGAACGCGGTTTGGACCCGTTCTCCTGGGCGGTCTCGCAGCCCCTCCAGACCCAGCCAGTTAGCTCCAAGGGGCCGCCCCGAGCACGGGGAGGTGTGACACTTGACGCTTTGGCGCAACGGTGCCCGCGCCACGAGCCAAAAAGCGCCCCCCTCTCTCTGCGCCCATTCAAGGCAATGGGGAAACGCACGTTTCGGGCTCCGGCGGCCGGGCACATTCACTCCACTCTGTCTAGGCACATTGACTCCCATTCAGCCTGGGCACATTCACTCCACTCCGCCTGGGCACTTCCAGTCCCACTCTGCCTGGGAACCTGCACTCCACTCGGCCTGGGCACCTCCACTCCACTCAGGCTGGTCACATTCACTCCACTCAGCCTGGGCACTTCCAATCCCACTCTGCCAGGGAACCTGCACTCTACTCAGCCTGGGCACATGCAATCCACTCAGCCTGGGGACATTCACTCCACTCAGCCTGGGAACTTCCAATCCCATTCTGCCTGGGAACCAGCACTCCACTCAGCCTGGGCACCTCCACTCCACTCAGCCTGGGTACATTCACTCCACTCAGCCTTGGCACTTCCAGTCCCACTCTGCCAGGGAACCCCAACTCCACTCAGCCTGGGCACCTCCACTCCACTCAGCCTGGGCAAATTCACTCCACTCAGCCTGGGCACTTCCAATCCCACTCTGCCTGGGAACCTGCACTCCACTCAGCCTGGGCACCTCCACTCCACTCAGCCTTGGTACATTCACTCCACTCAGCCTGGGCACATTCACTCCACTCAGCCTGGGCACTTCCAGTCCCACTCGGCTGGGAACCTGCACTCCACTCAGCCTGGGCACCTCCACTCCACTCAGCCTGGGTACATTCACTCCACTCAGCCTTGGCACTTCCAGTCCCACTCTGCCAGGGTACCCCAACTCCACTCAGCCTGGCACCTCCACTCCACTCAGCCTGGGCACATTCACTGCACTCAGCCTGGGCACTTCCAATCCCACTCTGCCAGGGAACCTGCACTCCACTCAGCCTGGGCACCTCCACTCCATTCAGCCTGGGCACATTCACTCCACTCCGCCTGGGCACTTCCAGTCCCACTCTGCCTGGGAACCTGCACTCCACTCGGCCTGGGCACCTCCACTCCACTCAGCCTGGGCACATTCACTCCACTCAGCCTTGGCACTTCCAGTCCCACTCTGCCAGGGAACCCCAACTCCACTCAGCCTGGGCACCTCCACTCCACTCAGCCTGGGCACATTCACTCCACTCAGCCTGGACACTTCCAATCCCACTCTGCCTGGGCACCTCCACTCCACTCAGCCTGGGCACATTCACTCCACTCAGCCTGGGCACTTCCAATCCCACTCTGCCTGGGTGCCTGCACTCCACTCAGCCTGGGCACCTCCACTCCACTCAGCCTCGCCACATTCACTCCACTCAGCCAGGGCACATTCACTCCACTCAGCCTGGGCACTTCCAGTCCCACTCTGCCCAGGAACCTCCACTCCACTCAGCCTGGCCACATTCACTCCACTCAGCCAGGGCACATTCACTCCACTCAGCCTGGGCACATTCACTCCACTCAGCCTGGGCACTTCCAGTCCCACTCTGCTGGGAACCTGCACTCCACTCAGCCTGGGAACCTCCACTCCACGCAGCCTGGGCACATTCACTCCACTCAGCCAGGGCACTTCCAGTCCCTCTCTGCCTGGGAACCCCAACTCCACTCAGCCTGGGCACCTCCACTCCACTCAGCCTGGGCACATTCACTCCACTCTGTTTAGGCACATTGACTCCCATTCAGCCTGGGAACATTCACTCCACTCAGCCTGGGCACATTCACTCCACTCAGCCTGGGCACTTCCAGTCCCACTCTGCCTGGGAACCTGCACTCCACTCAGCCTGGGCACCTCCAATCCACTCAGCCTGAGCACATTCTCTCCACTCAGCCTGGGCACATTCACTCCACTCAGCCTGGGCACATTCACTCCACTCAGCCTGGCCACATTCACTCCACTCAGCCAGGGCACATTCACTCCACTCAGCCTAAGCACTTCCAGTCCCACTCTGCCCAGGAACCTCCACTCCCACTCTGACTGGGAACCTCCGCTACTCCTCTCCACACCCGGCTCTCCACCCGACTCGCGGGGGCCCACTCTTAAGCCCTCCCGCCGCAAGTTATAGGCCCTTTGCCCGGGCGGAACGTGAACCGCGGAACTGTGTCCCGCCCTCAATTCTCGTCCGATCGGAACGCGGTTTGGACCCGTTCTCCTGGGCGGTCTCGCAGCCCCTCCAGACCCAGCCAGTTAGCTCCAAGGGGCCGCCCCGAGCACGGGGAGGTGTGACACTTGACGCTTTGGCGCAACGGTGCCCGCGCCACGAGCCAAAAAGCGCCCCCCTCTCTCCGCCCCCTTACAAGCAATGGGGAAACGCACGTTTCGGGCTCCGGCGGCCGGGCAAATTCACTCCACTCTGTCTAGGCACATTGACTCCCATTCAGCGTGGGCACATTCACTCAACTCCGCCTGGGCACTTCCAGTCCCACTCTGCCTGGGAACCTGCACTCCACTCGGCCTGGGCACCTCCACTCCACTCAGCCTGGGCACATTCACTCCACTCAGCCTGGGCACTTCCAATCCCACTCTGCCTGGGAACCTGCACTCCACTCAGCCTGGGCACCTCCACTCCACTCAGCCTCGGCACATTCACTCCACTCTGCCTGGGCACATTCACTCCACTCAGCCTGGGCACATTCACTCCACTCAGCCTGGGCACTTCCAGTCCCACTCTGCTGGGAACCTGCACTCCATTCAGCCTGGGCACCTCCACTCCACTCAGCCTGGGTACATTCACTCCACTCAGCCTTGGCACTTCCAGTCCCACTCTGCCAGGGTACCCCAACTCCACTCAGCCTGACACCTCCACTCCACTCAGCCTGGGCACATTCACTGCACTCAGCCTGGGCACTTCCAATCCCACTCTGCCAGGGAACCTGCACTCCACTCAGCCTGGGCACCTCCACTCCATTCAGCCTGGGCACATTCACTCCACTCCGCCTGGGCACTTCCAGTCCCACTCTGCCTGGGAACCTGCACTCCACTCAGCCTGGGCACCTCCACTCCACTCAGCCTGGGCACATTCACTCCACTCAGCCTGGGCACTTCCAATCCCACTCTGCCTGGGCACCTCCACTCCACTCAGCCTGGGCACATTCACTCCACTCAGCCTGGGCACTTCCAATCCCACTCTGCCTGGGTGCCTGCACTCCACTCAGCCTGGGCACCTCCACTCCACTCAGCCTGGCCACATTCACTCCACTCAGCCAGGGCACATTCACTCCACTCAGCCTGGGCACTTCCAGTCCCACTCTGCCCAGGAACCTCCACTCCCACTCTGACTGGGAACCTCCGCTACTCCTCTCCACACCCGGCTCTCCACCCGACTCGCGGGGGCCCACTCTTAAGCCCTCCCGCCGCAAGTTATAGGCCCTTTGCCCGGGCGGAAAGTGAACCGCGGAACTGTGTCCCGCCCTCAATTCTCGTCCGATCGGAACGCGGTTTGGACCCGTTCTCCTGGGCGGTCTCGCAGCCCCTCCAGACCCAGCCAGTTAGCTCCAAGGGGCCGCCCCGAGCACGGGGAGGGGTGACACTTGACGCTTTGGCGCAACGGTGCCCGCGCCACGAGCCAAAAAGCGCCCCCCTCTCTCCGCGCCCATTCAAGGCAATGGGGAAACGCACGTTTCGGGCTCCGGCGGCCGGGCACATTCACTCCACTCTGTCTAGGCACATTGACTCCCATTCAGCCTGGGCACATTCACTCCACTCCGCCTGGGCACTTCCAGTCCCACTCGGCCTGGGAACCTGCACTCCACTCGGCCTGGGCACCTCCACTCCACTCAGCCTGGGCACATTCACTCCACTCAGCCTGGGCACTTCCAATCCCACTCTGCCTGGGAACCTGCACTCCACTCAGCCTGGGCACCTCCACTCCACTCAGCCTGGGCACATTCACTCCACTCTGGCAGGGCACATTCACTCCACTCAGCCTGGGCACATTCACTCCACTCAGCCTGGGCACTTCCAGTCCCACTCTGCTGGGAACCTGCACTCCACTCAGCCTGGGCACCTCCACTCCACTCAGCCTGGGTACATTCACTCCACTCAGCCTTGGCACTTCCAGTCCCACTCTGCCAGGGAACCACAACTCCACTCAGCCTGGGCACCTCCCCTCCACTCAGCCTGGGCACATTCACTGCACTCAGCCTGGGCACTTCCAATCCCACTCTGCCAGGGAACCTGCACTCCACTCAGCTTGGGCACCTCCACTCCATTCAGCCTGGGCACATTCACTCCACTCTGCCTGGGCACTTCCAGTCCCACTCTGCCTGGGAACCTGCACTCCACTCGGCCTGGGCACCTCCACTCCACTCAGCCTGGGCACATTCACTCCACTCAGCCTTGGCACTTCTAGTCCCACTCTGCCAGGGCACCCCAACTCCACTCAGCCTGGGCACCTCCACTCCACTCAGCCTGGGCACATTCACTCCACTCTGCCTGGGCACATTCACTCCACTCAGCCTGGGCACATTCACTCCACTCAGACTGGGCACTTCCAGTCCCACTCTGCTGGGAACCTGCACTCCACTCAGCCTGGGAACCTCCACTCCACGCAGCCTGGGCACATTCACTCCACTCAGCCAGGGCACTTCCAGTCCCTCTCTGCCTGGGAACCCCAAATCCACTCAGCCTGGGCACCTCCACTCCACTCAGCCTGGGCACATTCACTTCACTCTGTCTAGGCACATTGACTCCCATTCAGTCTGGGAACATTCACTCCACTCAGCCTGGGCACATTCACTCCACTCAGCCTGGGCACTTCCAGTCCCACTCTGCCTGGGAACCTGCACTCCACTCAGCCTGGGCACCTCCAATCCACTCAGCCTGGGCACATTCTCTCCACTCAGCCTGGGCACATTCACTCCACTCAGCCTGGGCACATTCACTCCACTCAGCCTGGGCACATTCACTCCACTCAGCCAGGGCACATTCACTCCACTCAGCCTGGGCACTTCCAGTCCCACTCTGCCCAGGAACCTCCACTCCCACTCTGACTGGGAACCTCCGCTACTCCTCTCCACACCCGGCTCTCCACCCGACTCGCGGGGGCCCACTCTTAAGCCCTCCCGCCGCAAGTTATAGGCCCTTTGCCCGGGCGGAAAGTGAACCGCGGAACTGTGTCCCGCCCTCAATTCTCGTCCGATCGGAACGCGGTTTGGACCCGTTCTCCTGGGCGGCTTCGCAGCCCCTCCAGACCCAGCCAGTTAGCTCCAAGGGGCCGCCCCGAGCACGGGGAGGTTTGACACTTGACGCTTTGGCGCAACGGTGCCCGCGCCACGAGCCAAAAAGCGCCCCCCTCTCTCCGCGCCCATTCAAGGCAATGGGGAAACGCACGTTTCGGGCTCCGGCGGCCGGGCACATTCACTCCACTCTGTCTAGCCACATTGACTCCCATTCAGCCTGGGCACATTCACTCCACTCCGCCTCGGCACTTCCAGTCCCACTCTGCCTGGGAACCTGCACTCCACTCGGCCTGGGCACCTCCACTCCACTCAGCCTGGGCACATTCACTCCACTCAGCCTGGGCACTTCCAATCCCACTCTGCCTGGGAACCTGCACTCCACTCAGCCTGGGCACCTCCACTCCACTCAGCCTGGGCACATTCACTCCACTCTGGCTGGGCACATTCACTCCACTCAGCCTGGGCACATTCACTCCACTCAGCCTGGGCACTTCCAGTCCCACTCTGCTGGGAACCTGCACTCCACTCAGCCTGGGCACCTCCACTCCACTCAGCCTGGGTACATTCACTCCACTCAGCCTTGGCACTTCCAGTCCCACTCTGCCAGGGAACCCCAACTCCACTCAGCCTGGGCACCTCCACTCCACTCAGCCTGGGCACATTCACTGCACTCAGCCTGGGCACTTCCAATCCCACTCTGCCAGGGAACCTGCACTCCACTCAGCCTGGGCACCTCCACTCCATTCAGCCTGGGCACATTCACTCCACTCAGCCTGGGCACTTCCAGTCCCACTCTGCCTGGGAACCTGCACTCCACTCGGCCTGGGCACCTCCACTCCACTCAGCCTGGGCACATTCACTCCACTCAGCCTTGGCACTTCCAGTCCCACTCTGCCAGGGAACCCCAACTCCACTCAGCCTGGGCACCTCCACTCCACTCAGCCTGGGCACATTCACTCCACTCAGCCTGGGCACTTCCAATCCCACTCTGCCTGGGTGCCTGCACTCCACTCAGCCTGGGCACCTCCACTCCACTCAGCCTGGCCACATTCACTCCACTCAGCCAGGGCACATTCACTCCACTCAGCCTGGGCACTTCCAGTCCCACTCTGCCCAGGAACCTCCACTCCCACTCTGACTGAAAACCTCCGCTACTCCTCTCCACACCCGGCTCTCCACCCGACTCGCGGGGGCCCACTCTTAAGCCCTCCCGCCGCAAGTTATAGGCCCTTTGCCCGGGCGGAAAGTGAACCGCGGAACTGTGTCCCGCCCTCAATTCTCGTCCGATCGGAACGCGGTTTGGACCCGTTCTCCTGGGCGGCCTCGCAGCCCCTCCAGACCCAGCCAGTTAGCTCCAAGGGGCCGCCCCGAGCACGGGGAGGGGTGACACTTTACGCTTTGGCGCAACGGTGCCCGCGCCACGAGCCAAAAAGCGCCCCCCTCTCTCCGCGCCCATTCAAGGCAATGGGGAAACGCACGTTTCGGGCCCCGGCGGCCGGGCACATTCACTCCACTCTGTCTAGGCACATTGACTCCCATTCAGCCTGGGCACATTGACTCCACTCCGCCTCGGCACTTCCAGTCCCACTCTGCCTGGGAACCTGCACTCCACTCGGCCTGGGCACCTCCACTCCACTCAGCCTGGGCACATTCACTCCACTCAGCCTTGGCACTTCCAGTCCCACTCAGCCTGGGCACCTCCACTCCACTCAGCCTGGGCACATTCACTCCACTCAGCCTGGGCACTTCCAATCCCACTCTGCCTGGGAACCTGCACTCCACTCAGCCTGGGCACCTCCACTCGGCCTGGGCACCTCCACTCCACTCAGCCTGGGCACATTCACTCCACTCAGCCTGGGCACTTCCAATCCCACTCTGCCTGGGAACCTGCACTCCACTCAGCCTGGGCACTTCCAATCCCACTCTGCCTGGGAACCTGCACTCCACTCAGCCTGGGCACCTCCACTCCACTCAGCCTGGGTACATTCACTCCACTCAGCCTTGGCACTTCCAGTCCCACTCTGCCAGGGAACCCCAACTCCACTCAGCCTGGGCACCTCCACTCCACTCAGCCTGGGCACATTCACTCCACTCAGCCTGGGCAGTTCCAATCCCACTCTGCCTGGGAAGCTGCACTCCACACAGCCTGGGCACTTCCAATCCCACTCTGCCTGGGAACCTGCACTCCACTCAGCCTGGGCACCTCCACTCCACTCAGCCTGGGCACATTCACTCCACTCTGGCTGGACACATTCACTCCACTCAGCCTGGGCACATTCACTCCACTCAGCCTGGGCACTTCCAGTCCCACTCTGCTGGGAACCTGCACTCCACTCAGCCTGGGCACCTCCACTCCACTCAGCCTGGGTACATTCACTCCACTCAGCCTTGGCACTTCCAGTCCCACTCTGCCAGGGAACCCCAACTCCACTCAGCCTGGGCACATTCACTCCACTCAGCCTGGGTACATTCACTCCACTCTAGGGTTAGGGTTAGGGTTAGGGGTTAGGGTTAGGGTTAGGGTTAGGGGTTAGGGTTAGGGTTAGGGTTAGGTAAGTAAGAAATCTTTATTTCCCAAGTTGTCCCATATTAGGGCCTCTTGGGAAATAAACGTTTGCACTGGCCATTCAGGGTACTGAAGCCTTTAAGTAGGAAGAATTTGGTCCCTCTTGTGTCGGTGCTCTATGTGCGTTGATTTAGTCCTCTTGGAAATAGAGTGCTAAGTTTGAGAATCCAGTGTTTCTCAAACCTGCGTCTCTCCTCCGGTGTCCAATTATTGTTCATTTGAAGGCCCGATATTTCTAGTGCCTCAAGTCCATGGTGAAGGAAATGAGCCACCAGGTGTGTGTCTGTCTCTCTGTGATTTCTAATGTTGTATATATGTTGTGCTAGTCTACATTTAATTGTGTTCCCTGTCTCTCCTACATATATTATACCACATTGTTTGCACTTAATGGCATATATGCAGTTTTTAGTGTTTTTAGTTAGTGTTTGTTTTATTATGTAGGTTGTGTTGGTAGTGGTGTTCCCGACTGTAGTGGCTTGCTTGTAGAATATTGGGCCCTGTGTAGGTAAAGTATTAATTCCTGGTAGTTTGCTGCTTACCAGGTGGTCTTTAAGATTTTTATTTCTTTTATATGCTGAGATAATTTTATATTCCTGGATAATGTTTGTGTTCTGTAAAGTGCGGGTTAGATTTAATTTAATTTTCCTGTTTGCAGCTAGGCTCAATGCTGAGTAGGTGGTGATTAGCGGGATGATTTTGCACGTGTCTTGTTGTCTGGTGGTCAAGAAAGTTTTCCGGACCTGTCTAAGGAAAGATCTGGAATACCCCCTTGGTTTTAATGCTTTGAAGAGGGTCTGGGTAGACTCTTCAAAATCTATTACCTGTGTGCAAATCCTGTTGAACCTGAGCAATTGTGATTTGATCAGGCCCTTGAAAGTGTGTTTAGGGTGGAGACTGTTTTTATGTAAAAGTGTGTGTGTCAGTATCTTTAAAGAAAACTTTAGTGTCTAAAGTGTGTGTTTGGGAAAAAGAGGGTCCCTTGTATGTGGTAGTGTCCAAGAAATCTATTTGTTGGTTATGCGTGATGTATTTAACTGTTATGGTGTGTGTTGAGGATTTGTATAAAGTGTTTGAAGTCCTCTAAACTGTGTGTCCATGTTCCCCATATGTCATCTAAGTATCTAAAATAATTGGTGGGTAATTTGGGGCATTTTTGAAAAACAGTCTCCTCCCAGTGTGCCATGTAAATGTTCGCGTAGGCCGGTGCAAATTTCTTACCCATCGCTGTGCCGCTGATTTGTAAAAAGAATTCTTTGTTGAATTCAAAATCATTTTTTGTCAGGTTGATTTCTAACAGTTGTAGGAGAGATGTATCCGGGCGGCTGTCGTCCGGATATTTCTCCATCCAGAGTTTTACAGCTGTTAGCCCTGCTGCAGTGTTTATGTTTGTGTAGAGACTATCTATGTCAATTGTGAATAAAATGGTGTCCTGTGTTATTTTAGTGTTTTTAACTATGCGTATGAAGTCGTATGTGTCTTTTATGTAACTGTTGTGTTTAGTTGACAGTGGAGTTGTCGTGTCTAGGAAACGACAGAGTCCAAATCTTCAATTTGTCGAAAAACATCTTTGCGAGGGAAAAGACGACACCAGGCAGCAAGATCTTTAGGAAAATCAGACTTTATTAGCACACGTGCATAAAGCCGGATCAGCTCTCCAGAACTGAACCCCGACTGGCATTTGTACACCCATTTTATACACAGTTACTCCACCTACAACTCCTCCTCAAACCGCATTCTGGCAAATCACCCACACTTTTCTTATCGTAACTCCTCCCAACGCTCCTCCCACAACGTCATTGTGGCAAATTGCCAACGGTCCTTATGCTCTGCCAACTCTGTACAAAGTTCAGGGCATTCTGCCAACTACGTGTCCTCACTTCACCCCACACCTGCTCTTGGCAAACTACCAGACCTCAGAAAGTTCTGGATGCCCTCCCTCTAACACGTCATCCATACACGTCACTCTGTATCTTTCGCTTTTATAAGACGAACTAAGCAGCAGTAATCATTGAAAATATACAGACAAACTAAACATTTCATTAATATTCACTTCTAATATACTTTTCTAATCTACAGACATACTAAACATTTGATTAAGTATTCTCTTCTAAGTGAATAAATGTACGTAGCATTCTTTGCTCTCATTTCAACAGTTTTCACTGTGGTTTCTTGCGTTTTCATAAGCTCAGCTATAATTAATGTTCTAGGTCAAATAGATACACTCCTGGCATAAAACACCGAGAGTCCTGGAGAAATCAGCTGTACAGTCATATCTCGTTCTGCCCGTGTCCTTGACAGTTTGGTCTACACAGTTCAAGACGGGGCCCCCCTCCCTGCCAGCTGGCTGGGCTCACTGTGTAATCCTAGCACAATTTAGCAGTTAATCAGTTTGAAACTATACAGGGTACATATCATACTTTAATACAGATATATTGATAAACTTTTAGCACACATCGTCGAGAGTTTTGGAGGAACCAGCCTGCTCACTAAGGCGGAGTCTGATTTTGACTCGTGATTGGTTATCATGATTTTAGGAGGGAGATCTTTCGTTCTGTGAATTTTCCCCTACAGAGTGAGGAAATAGTCTATGTATTCTGCGATCCTGTAGGATTCGCTATTGGAGTCTGAAACAATAGGTCTCCCTGCCGGGATCTCATATGGTACACTCCAGGACTGAGGCTGTTTGTGTATTTTGGGGAGGAGGTAAAAAACCCTTGGTCTAGGATTTTCCTCCCCCCTTAGGTAAAAACTTTGTTTTTTTGTGATGTAATTGTTTTCTAATAGTGTCTGTATAATGTCATATATTTCTTGTGCTGTGTCTAGATATATGGGTCGAATTAATTTTTTATAGTGTGTAGTGTTGTTTAATTGTCTGTGTGCTTCTTGGATGTACTGTGTTCTGTCCATGATTACTATGGCACTCCCCTTGTCAGTTGGTTTGATGACAATTTGTTTATTGTTTGCCAGCTGATGTAGTGCTTGGCTCTCTCCTCTGCTGAGGTTGTTTTTGTCTTTATGGGTTTGGGGGTTAAGTGCCTTGATCAGGGTGTTGTTGTCTTTTATGAGTTGTGTGATTGTACCCGGGATTTGGCTCTCCCTAGGTTCCCAGTTGGATTGGGCCATAAAGGGTGTTCTGTCTGTGTTTTCTGATCCCTCAAAAAAGACAGCTAGTTTCAGCTTTCTGTGAAACTCCTGAGCTTCTCCTTTGAGGGTTTCTTTTTGTTTCTTTCTAATGTTTGCCGTCGGTACGAATGATAGGCCTTTGTCCAGTAAACTAATTTGATTTTGTGTGGGTGAAAAGTTTTGTGCCAGCAGTATAATGTTCTTATTCCCCTCCCTGTTTGTGTTTGGGTTTGTGGGGATTCTTAGTTTAAATGTTTTAGCCAGTGTTCCAACATCTTGCCAGCTGTTCTCTCTGTCCAGTGGATGTCGTCCCGTGTAGTGCGGAAGTCCTCCTCCGGAAGCTTGGGAACATGTGGCATGTTTCGGAGGATGTGATTATTGATCTCCTCCAAATTGGATTTCTGGCGGGGTTCCAGGTTTTGGGAATAATTAATTAACGGGATCCAAATTTCTGCTGCCGGGAAGGTGTTTTTCGTCATCCTCAGCATGGTCTGCAGCTGTTTTATTGCAGTTTTTTTAGGGTGCTGGTCCTTGTTGTTAATCCCAGTGGACAGGATGACTCTCTGTACTCTGGGATTCACTTGGGTTTTCTCCAGAAGTCCTGCGATATGATAAAATGTTGCTCCGGGGTAGCTGTCAATTTGGAGGTCTCCCCTGGAGTGGGACTGGATCCTGGAGAGGTTGGACTCCCCTAGGATTATGTTCGGTTTGCTGGTTCTGATGGTCCATTCCTGGACCTTCCGGGTTGTTCGGGGGTGTCTGGTCGGGTAGAAGATTTCCTCCGCTACTCCGACTCCAGTGGTGTGGGGTGGGGGGGTGGGAGTGGGTGCGGGGTTCAGGTCAGGGGTCGGAGTGGGAGTGGGGTTAGGGTTAGGGTGGGGGTGGGGGTTGGGCTCAGGGGTAGGGTTAGGGTTTAGGGTTAGGGTTAGGGTTAGGGTTAGGGTTAGGGGTTAGGGTTAGCGTTAGGGTTAGGGTTAGGGTTAGGTTGAGTGTGTGAGGAAGGCCCTCCAGTGCCATCACTGGCTGCAGAGGGCCCCTTGCACTGGCCGATGGGGCAAAGGAAGCTCCTCTTTTCCCATGTGTATGTAATGTATGTAATGTGTTTGTTCTGTGTGTTATGTTTATTATAAGTGTGAATGAATTATCTTTATTCAGGTGATGTTAACCGATAGAAGGACAACTCAGGGAGAAGCACCCGTACCACTCCCCCCAGAAACCAAACACCCCACGGCGACTGTGCAGCAAGGGACCTGCGCGCGGAGCCCATCCAGGAAGGGCACGGATTCCATAAATATTTCAATAAATATATACATATATAAATACATTTCTTACATTACATTACATTACATTATTGGCATTTGGCAGACGCTCTTATCCAGAGCGACGTACAGTTGATTAGACTAAGCAGGAGACAATCCTCCCCTGGAGCAATGCAGGGTTAAGGGCCTTGCTCAAGGGCCCAACGGCTGTGTGGATCTTATTGTGGCTACACCGAGATTAGAACCACCGACCTTGTGTGTCCCAGTCATTTACCTTCGCCACTACGCTACAGGCCGCCTCTTAAATTAATTAAATAAATAAATACTATTGTGGCTAGGAAAGACCAAGAGGGTAAGTAAAAAAATTCATTTAGGGACAAGAGGGCACACCATGCTTCATGTGCTTTATTATAAATAAAGGGTTACTTGAACCGTGATACACACACAAAAAGAAAAAAAAGGAGAAAGACACGCACACTCCTTCATGTCTAAAAATTGTGTTGCAAGGCCTCCCCCCTTGGCCCCTCCTAGTTACAAGACTCTATATATAATTTAAAAAACTTTATTTATTAGAAATTTTACTTTGTATAAACATTAAGATGCTGATCCTGGTTGGGTGAGCGTTGAGACTGCAGCTGGGGTTTCCACTGAAATGCAGTTGCGGTATGGTAGCCCTTGTAGTGGGGTTGGGGTAGGGTCCCCATTTGGGTTCAGGTGACTGTGAACCTACCCTGTGGGGATTAGGGTGAGGGTAGGATAAGGGTTCCCAAAGGGTCCTATTGGGGTGGGGTGGTGGTAAGGATAGGAGTTGGGGTTGGGGTGAGGGATGTAGTGTAGTAGTAGTTGGGGTCAGGGTTGGGGTTAGGGTTGGGTTGGGAATTAGGGTTGGGGTTAGGGTTGGAATTGTGGTTGGGTTAGGGTTTGGGGCTGGGGTTACGGTAGCAATTGGGGTTGGGGTTGAGGTTGCAGTTAGGGTTGGAGTAGGGGTTGGACTAGGGGTTGGGGTTACGGTTGGAATTGGTGTTAGGGTTGAGGTTGCAGTTAGGGTTGGGGTTAAAATTAGGGTTAGGGTTAAGTTTAGAATTAGGGTTGGGGTTAGGGTTGGAATTGCGGTTGGGTTAGGGTTGGGGCTGGGGTTACGGTTGGAGTTGGGGTTGGGGTTGAGGTTGCAGTTAGGGTTGGGGTTAGGGTTGGAATTGCGGTTGGGGTTAGGGTTGGAATTGGGGTTTGGGTATGGTTGCAATTGGGGTTGGGGTGAAGTTGCAGTTGGGTTGGGATTGGGGTTACGGTTGGAATTGCAGTTGGGGTTAGGGGAAGAATTTGGGTTAGGGTTGGTGTTTGGATTGGAGTTGGGATTACGGTTGGAATGGGGGTTAGGGTTAGGATTAGGGTTTGGGTTACGGTTGGAAAGAGTTGGGGTTAGGGTTAGGTTAGGTTGGAGTAGGTTCGGGTTGTGATTGGGGTTGGGATTGGGATTGAAGTGAGAGTTCCAGTGGGTGTGTTAGAAGTAGTGGTCAGAAAGGGGTGTAGTTAGGGTGCTTACTCATTAAAAAGAAAGAGGAAAAAGGAAAAGTACATTGTCCAATGCTCTACTCCTCCCTGTGGTGTTTTCTGCCCATCCTGGTCTGTATTTAAAATCTCACCATCCCCTTTAGTCCCCAAATTGTTTCATCTGTCATTTAAACCCTCAGGGAATGTAGTCCCCAGCCAGGAGATGAAGTATCGCTCCCTCCTCCTTCTTGTCCTTGTGTCCCACTCTCCATTACTCTCAAGGCCAGAAATTCTGAGATATGACAGATTATGTTCCTGAAAATGTTGTACTAAAGGTGTTGTTTTGTTGTTTTTGGTTATTGTGTAAATGTGCTGTTGGAGTCTTGTGTGTAGTGTATTCTGGGTTTCCCCTATGTATTTGTGGTCACACTGTGTGCAAGTTATCATATAAATTATGTTTCTGGTTTGTAGTGTGAGGTGTTGGTGAATTATGAAGCCCTGCTCTCCCTTCTTAATAAGCCGATGTTGATGGTAGTGCTTCGCCAGTGGAGTTCTAGCTATGGGGGGGCCTGACCGAAACTTGGAGTGTACCAGGATGTTTTGCAGGTTGGAATTTTTCCTGTATGCTGCAATAATTTTAAACTGTTCTAAAGGTGGGTGTTTGGCTACTGTTTTATTAAATTGTTGTTTTAATTTTATGTTGAGTTGAACTGTGGATTCCGAGAAGGTGGTGATGAGTGGGATGACGCCAGTGGAGCCCGGCATCTGTGTAGTGATATTGTTCTGTAGTTGTGTTAGTGTGTTGGATTTGATGGTCCTGAGGAATCTCTTGGAGTAACCTCGAGACCTCAGTGCCGTGAAAAGTATTGCTGTTGCAGAGTTAAAATCTGTATGGTCCGTACAGATTCTGTGGAATCTGATGAGCTGTGATTTAATTAACCCTTTGAATGTGTGTTTTGGATGAAAACTGGTCTTGTGTAGTAAAGTATGTGTATCTGTTGGTTTAAAAAAAACTTTTGTTTTGAATTTCTTGACTCCCTCTACTGGTTCTGTCAAGAAAACAGTTGTGTCCAGAAAATCAACAGTGCTGTTATTGGTGGTATGTTTGCAGGTGATATGTGGGTGATGTGTGTTCATGAGATGTATGAAATGGTTGAAGGTGTCAGTTGTGTGATGCCAAGCTCCAAAGATGTCGTCTAGGTACCTGTAGTACAGCAGGGGTGTGTGTGTGCACTTCGCAAAGAGTGTTTCCTCCCACTCAGCCATATAAATGTCTGCATAGGAGGGTGCGAATTTCTTCCCCATTGCTGTACCTTGAATTTGTAAATAGGGTTAGGGGTTAGGGGTTAGGGTTAGGGTTAGGGTTAGGGTTAGGGGTTAGGGTTAGGGTTAGGGTTAGGGTTAGGGTTAGGGTTAGGGTTAGGGTTAGGGTTAGGGTTAGGGTTAGGGTTAGGGTTAGGGTTAGGGGGTTAGGGTTAGGGTTAGGGTTAGGGTTAGGGTTAGGGTTAGGGTTAGGGTTAGGGTTAGGGTTAGGGTTAGGGTTAGGGTTAGGGTTAGGGTTAGGTAAGTAAGAAATCTTTATTTCCCAAGTTGTCCCATATTAGGGCCTCTTGGGAAATAAAAGTTTGCACTGGCCATTCAGGGTACTGAAGCCTTTAAGTAGGAAGAATTTGGTCCCTCTTGTGTCGGTGCTCTATGTGCGTTGATTTAGTCCTCTTGGAAATAGAGTGCTAAGTTTGAGAATCCAGTGTTTCTCAAACCTGCGTCTCTCCTCCGGTGTCCAATTATTGTTCATTTGAAGGCCCGATATTTCTAGTGCCTCAAGTCCATGGTGAAGGAAATGAGCCACCAGGTGTGTGTCTGTCTCTCTGTGATTTCTAATGTTGTATATATGTTGTGCTAGTCTACATTTAATTGTGTTCCCTGTTTCTCCTACATATATTATACCACATTGTTTGCACTTAATGGCATATATGCAGTTTTTAGTGTTTTTATTTAGTGTTTGTTTTATTATGTAGGTTGTGTTGGTAGTGGTGTTTCTGACTGTAGTGGCTTGTTTGTAAAATATTGGGCCCTGTGTCGGTAAAGTATTAATTTCTGGTAGTTTGCTGCTTACCAGATGATCTTTAAGATTTTTATTTCTTTTATATGCTGAGATAATTTTATAGTCCTGGATAATGTTTGTGTTCTGTAGAGTGCGGGTTAGATTTAATTTAATTTTTCTGTTTGCAGCTAGGCTAAATGCTGAGTAGGTGGTGATTAGCGGAATGATTTTGCGCGTGTCTTGTTGTCTGGTGGTCAAGAAAGTTTTCCGGACCTGTCTAAGGAAAGATCTGGAATACCCCCTTGGTTTTAATGCATTGAAGAGGGTCTGGGTAGCCTCTTCAAAATCTATTACCTGTGTGCAAATCCTGTTGAACCTGAGCAATTGTGATTTGATCAGGCCCTTGAAAGTGTGTTTAGGGTGGAGACTGTTTTTATGTAAAAGTGTGTGTGTGTCAGTCTCTTTAAAGAAAACTTTAGTGTCTAAGGTGTGTGTTTGGGAAAAAGAGGGTCCCTTGTATGTGGTAGTGTCCAAGAAATCTATTTGTTGGTTATGCGTGATGTATTTAACTGTTATCATTCTATGGTGTGTGTTGAGGATTTGTATAAAGTGTTTGAAGTCCTCTAAACTGTGTGTCCATGTTCCCCATATGTCATCTAAGTATCTAAAATAATTGGTGGGTAATTTGGGGCATTTTGGAAAAACAGTCTCCTCCCAGTGTGCCATGTAAATGTTAGCGTAGGCCGGTGCAAATTTCTTACCCATCGCTGTGCCGCTGATTTGTAAAAAGAATTCTTTGTTGAATTCAAAATCATTTTTTGTCAGGTTGATTTCTAACAGTTGTAGGAGAGATGTATCCGGGCGGCTGTCGTCCGGGTATTTCTCCATCCAGAGTTTTACAGCTGTTAGCCCTGCTGCAGTGTTTATGTTTGTGTAGAGACTATCTATGTCAATTGTGAATAAAATGGTGTCCTGTGTTATTTTAGTGTTTTTAACTATGCGTATGAAGTCGTATGTGTCTTTTATGTAGCTGTTGTGTTTAGTTGACAGTGGAGTGAGGAAATGGTCTATGTATTCTGCGATCCTGTAGGATTCGCTGTTGCAGTCTGAAACAATAGGTCTCCCTGCCGGGATCTCATATGGTACACTCCAGGACTGAGGCTGTTTGTGTATTTTGGGGAGGAGGTAAAAAACCCTTGGTCTAGGATTTTCCTCCCCCCTTAGGTAAAAACTTTGTTTTTTTGTGATGTAATTGTTTTCTAATAGTGTCTGTATAATGTCATATATTTCTTGTGCTGTGTCTAGATATATGGGTCGAATTAATTTTTTATAGTGTGTAGTGTTGTTTAATTGTCTGTGTGCTTCTTGGATGTACTGTGTTCTGTCCATGATTACTATGGCACTCCCCTTGTCAGCTGGTTTGATGACAATTTGTTTATTGTTTGCCAGCTGATGTAGTGCTTGGCTCTCTCCTCTGCTGAGGTTGTTTTTGTCTTTATGGGTTTGGGGGTTAAGTGCCTTGATCAGGGTGTTGTTGTCTTTTATGAGTTGTGTGATTGTACCCGGGATTTGGCTCTCCCTGGGTTCCCAGTTGGATCGGGCCATAAAGGGTGTTCTGTTTGTGTTTTCTGATCCCTCAAAAAAGACAGCTAGTTTCAGCTTTCTGTGAAACTCCTGAGCTTCTCCTCTGAGGGTTTCTTTTTGTTTTTTTCTAATGTTTGCCGTCGGTACGAATGATAGGCCTTTGTCCAGTAAACTAATTTGATTTGGTGTGGGTGAAAAGTTTTGTGCCAGCAGTATAATGTTCTTATTCCCCTCCCTGTTTGTGTTTGGGTTTGTGGGGATTCTCAGTTTAAATGTTTTAGCCAGTGTTCCAACATCTTGCCAGCTGTTCTCTCTGTCCAGTGGATGTCGTCCCGTGTAGTGCGGAAGTCCTCCTCCGGAAGTTTGGGAACATGTGGCATGTTTCGGAGAATGTGATTATTGATCTCCTCCAAATTGGATTTCTGGCGGGGTTCCAGGTTTTGGGAATAATTAATTAACGGGATCCAAATTTCTGCTGCCGGGAAGGTGTTTTTTGTCATCCTCAGCATGGTCTGCAGCTGTTTTATTGCTGTTTTTTTAGGGTGTTGGTCCTTGTTGTTAATCCCAGTGGACAGGATGACTCTCTGTACTCTGGGATTCACTTGGGTTTTCTCCAGGAGTCCTGCAATATGATAAAATGTTGCTCCGGGGTAGCTGTCAATTTGTAGGTCTCCCCTGGAGTGGGACTGGATCCTGGAGAGGTTGGAGTCCCCTAGGATTATGTTCGGTTTGCTGGTTCTGATGGTCCATTCCTGGACCTTCCGCGTTGTTCGGGGGTGTCTGGTCGGGTAGAAGATTTCCTCCGCTACTCCGACTCCAGTGGCGTGGGGTGGGGGGGTGGGAGTGGGTGCAGGGTTCAGGTCAGGGGTCGGAGTGGGAGTGGGGTTAGGGTTAGGGTGGGGGTGGGGGTTGGGCTCAGGGGTAGGGTTAGGGTTAGGGTGGGGGTTGGGGTTGGGGTCAGGGTGGGGGTCAGGGTTAGGGTTAGGGTGGGGGTGGGGGTTGGGGTCAGGGTTGGGGTTAGGGTTAGGGTTAGGGTGGGGGTGGGGGTTGGGGTCAGGGTTGGGGTTAGGGTGGGGGTTGGGGTCAGGGATAGGGGTAGGGGTGCGGTTAGAATTAGGAGCTGAGTGGGGGTTAGCGGTGGGGCCAGAGTGGTCATGGTCCCGTCTGTGTCTGGGTTTTTGGGGCCTTTGTGGTAGTGGTTCCGGAGTCCAGTCCCTGTGGTTTTCTGGGGTTCCACGGGTCCTTCTCCGGTTCTGTGCTGGTGCTCGGTGGGGTTTAGGAGCGCTGATCCTGGGGGTGCATGTCTGCCGCAGTGTCGGCCACTCCCTCTGGTACTGGTCCTGGTTCCGGGGCGTAGTGTGGGTGATTCTATCCGCTGTGGGTGGGGGTGGTGGAGGATTCACTAGAGCAGTGAATCTGTTGCTGGTGGAGACTGGAGTTGTGCGTCTTACAGTTCTCCAAATTGGGGCCACTGTTTCCTGGGCGATGTCCAGGGTGGTCGGGTGTAATCTTCGGCCAAACTTCTTTTTGGCCCACCTGGCCGCCACCTGGAACGCCTCTGGCCAGTTGTTGAGCTGAATTCTCTCCAACTTTTTGGTGAGTTGTTCCAGGATCTTGAGATAGTGTTCCTCCAAGATCTGCATGCATGTGTGGAGCCAGTTCCGGGCATTCCCCGTCAGTAACAACATGGTGTCCTCTGTCGGGGAGGCCGGTCTCACCAGGGTGGCCAGTTCCTGCATCTTTTTAAATAAACTGGTGGGTGGTGCTGTCCCGGCTCCAGACACTGCAGTGTTCTGCAGGTGATGCGTTGTCTGGATGACTCGGAAGAGGGTCCTAGTGGCCTCAGCGAAGGCCGTCATGGTGTTTTGGTGTGGGTAAGGTGGTGTGTTTTTAGGTGTTTTTAATTTTCTAATTTTGAGAATAACGCAAGACTATTTTTTTGTGGTTTAAACTGTTTTTATTTTCTAGAATTGTCAAATATTTTTCAATTTTTACAGATTTTTAGTGTTTTTTTAGTAATTTTTTATCATTAAAAATGTTGTGCAAGCGGCGGTGCAGGTTTCGACTGTTTGATAGCGTGCTGTCAACACGAGGTTGACGCTTATCAAAGCAGTCTATACTTACCAAGACTGTTACCTTGTGGTTTAGTTGACACCGTTAGGTTTCCACCACAAGGTAGTGCAGTCTGTACCGTGTTGCTGCAGGATTCCTCCTGGTGTCTCGTCCGTGAAAATGTTCAGGTTTGTTTTGCTCTTTCGGGATCAGCAGCGGGAGAGTTCCTCCGAGTAGGATGTGTTCCTCTGCTGTCTTCCAAAGCATATGTCGACACAACGTTTCGCCTTGTCTTAGGCTTCTTCAGGTGTGAGTGTGAGAGGATTGTGGTTCTGTTTATCTGGTCACAGAGAGGACCTGTTTGAGGCCACTGGTTTGTGGGGTCCTCATTGGTGGATGTGTCCCCTTTGTGTCCTTAATAGCCCTAGCTCTCTGGAATTTTTGTCAAAAATGGCTGTTTCCTGCCAGTAGTTAACCTTTTGTTTCCCGTGATGGGTGATTCTTTTGTTATTTTAAAGACCTATTTTAAAGATGGTTCTATTAAATGGCCCTAGCATTCCAGTAGTTTGGCCTGAATGGCTATATTCCTCCTGTAATTTAGTCTTTTGTTTCTTCTAGTGGGTAATTCTTTTGTTATTTTAAAGACCTCTCTCTGGCTCGGATGAGCCTATTCAGAGTGGTATTAACCAGATGGGTAGTCTTTAGTGTAATTCTGTCCCAGCTATCAGCAGTTACTGAAGGCTCTGGCTAGTTAGGTAAGTAAGAAATCTTTATTTCCCAAGTTGTCCCATATTAGGGCCTCTTGGGAAATAAAAGTTTGCACTGGCCATTCAGGGTACTGAAGCCTTTAAGTAGGAAGAATTTGGTCCCTCTTGTGTCGGTGCTCTATGTGCGTTGATTTAGTCCTCTTGGAAATAGAGTGCTAAGTTTGAGAATCCAGTGTTTCTCAAACCTGCGTCTCTCCTCCGGTGTCCAATTATTGTTCATTTGAAGGCCCGATATTTCTAGTGCCTCAAGTCCATGGTGAAGGAAATGAGCCACCAGGTGTGTGTCTGTCTCTCTGTGATTTCTAATGTTGTATATATGTTGTGCTAGTCTACATTTAATTGTGTTCCCTGTTTCTCCTACATATATTATACCACATTGTTTGCACTTAATGGCATATATGCAGTTTTTAGTGTTTTTATTTAGTGTTTGTTTTATTATGTAGGTTGTGTTGGTAGTGGTGTTTCTGACTGTAGTGGCTTGTTTGTAAAATATTGGGCCCTGTGTCGGTAAAGTATTAATTTCTGGTAGTTTGCTGCTTACCAGATGATCTTTAAGATTTTTATTTCTTTTATATGCTGAGATAATTTTATAGTCCTGGATAATGTTTGTGTTCTGTAGAGTGCGGGTTAGATTTAATTTAATTTTTCTGTTTGCAGCTAGGCTAAATGCTGAGTAGGTGGTGATTAGCGGAATGATTTTGCGCGTGTCTTGTTGTCTGGTGGTCAAGAAAGTTTTCCGGACCTGTCTAAGGAAAGATCTGGAATACCCCCTTGGTTTTAATGCATTGAAGAGGGTCTGGGTAGCCTCTTCAAAATCTATTACCTGTGTGCAAATCCTGTTGAACCTGAGCAATTGTGATTTGATCAGGCCCTTGAAAGTGTGTTTAGGGTGGAGACTGTTTTTATGTAAAAGTGTGTGTGTGTCAGTCTCTTTAAAGAAAACTTTAGTGTCTAAGGTGTGTGTTTGGGAAAAAGAGGGTCCCTTGTATGTGGTAGTGTCCAAGAAATCTATTTGTTGGTTATGCGTGATGTATTTAACTGTTATCATTCTATGGTGTGTGTTGAGGATTTGTATAAAGTGTTTGAAGTCCTCTAAACTGTGTGTCCATGTTCCCCATATGTCATCTAAGTATCTAAAATAATTGGTGGGTAATTTGGGGCATTTTGGAAAAACAGTCTCCTCCCAGTGTGCCATGTAAATGTTAGCGTAGGCCGGTGCAAATTTCTTACCCATCGCTGTGCCGCTGATTTGTAAAAAGAATTCTTTGTTGAATTCAAAATCATTTTTTGTCAGGTTGATTTCTAACAGTTGTAGGAGAGATGTATCCGGGCGGCTGTCGTCCGGGTATTTCTCCATCCAGAGTTTTACAGCTGTTAGCCCTGCTGCAGTGTTTATGTTTGTGTAGAGACTATCTATGTCAATTGTGAATAAAATGGTGTCCTGTGTTATTTTAGTGTTTTTAACTATGCGTATGAAGTCGTATGTGTCTTTTATGTAGCTGTTGTGTTTAGTTGACAGTGGAGTGAGGAAATGGTCTATGTATTCTGCGATCCTGTAGGATTCGCTGTTGCAGTCTGAAACAATAGGTCTCCCTGCCGGGATCTCATATGGTACACTCCAGGACTGAGGCTGTTTGTGTATTTTGGGGAGGAGGTAAAAAACCCTTGGTCTAGGATTTTCCTCCCCCCTTAGGTAAAAACTTTGTTTTTTTGTGATGTAATTGTTTTCTAATAGTGTCTGTATAATGTCATATATTTCTTGTGCTGTGTCTAGATATATGGGTCGAATTAATTTTTTATAGTGTGTAGTGTTGTTTAATTGTCTGTGTGCTTCTTGGATGTACTGTGTTCTGTCCATGATTACTATGGCACTCCCCTTGTCAGCTGGTTTGATGACAATTTGTTTATTGTTTGCCAGCTGATGTAGTGCTTGGCTCTCTCCTCTGCTGAGGTTGTTTTTGTCTTTATGGGTTTGGGGGTTAAGTGCCTTGATCAGGGTGTTGTTGTCTTTTATGAGTTGTGTGATTGTACCCGGGATTTGGCTCTCCCTGGGTTCCCAGTTGGATCGGGCCATAAAGGGTGTTCTGTTTGTGTTTTCTGATCCCTCAAAAAAGACAGCTAGTTTCAGCTTTCTGTGAAACTCCTGAGCTTCTCCTCTGAGGGTTTCTTTTTGTTTATTTCTAATGTTTGCCGTCGGTACGAATGATAGGCCTTTGTCCAGTAAACTAATTTGATTTGGTGTGGGTGAAAAGTTTTGTGCCAGCAGTATAATGTTCTTATTCCCCTCCCTGTTTGTGTTTGGGTTTGTGGGGATTCTCAGTTTAAATGTTTTAGCCAGTGTTCCAACATCTTGCCAGCTGTTCTCTCTGTCCAGTGGATGTCGTCCCGTGTAGTGCGGAAGTCCTCCTCCGGAAGTTTGGGAACATGTGGCATGTTTCGGAGAATGTGATTATTGATCTCCTCCAAATTGGATTTCTGGCGGGGTTCCAGGTTTTGGGAATAATTAATTAACGGGATCCAAATTTCTGCTGCCGGGAAGGTGTTTTTTGTCATCCTCAGCATGGTCTGCAGCTGTTTTATTGCTGTTTTTTTAGGGTGTTGGTCCTTGTTGTTAATCCCAGTGGACAGGATGACTCTCTGTACTCTGGGATTCACTTGGGTTTTCTCCAGGAGTCCTGCAATATGATAAAATGTTGCTCCGGGGTAGCTGTCAATTTGTAGGTCTCCCCTGGAGTGGGACTGGATCCTGGAGAGGTTGGAGTCCCCTAGGATTATGTTCGGTTTGCTGGTTCTGATGGTCCATTCCTGGACCTTCCGCGTTGTTCGGGGGTGTCTGGTCGGGTAGAAGATTTCCTCCGCTACTCCGACTCCAGTGGCGTGGGGTGGGGGGGTGGGAGTGGGTGCAGGGTTCAGGTCAGGGGTCGGAGTGGGAGTGGGGTTAGGGTTAGGGTGGGGGTGGGGGTTGGGCTCAGGGGTAGGGTTAGGGTTAGGGTGGGGGTTGGGGTTGGGGTCAGGGTGGGGGTCAGGGTTAGGGTTAGGGTGGGGGTGGGGGTGGGGGTTGGGGTCAGGGATAGGGATAGGGGTAGGGTTAAGGTTAGGGTTAGGGTGGGGGTGGGGGTTGGGGTCAGGGTTGGGGTTAGGGTTAGGGTTAGGGTGGGGGTGGGGGTTGGGGTCAGGGTTGGGGTTAGGGTGGGGGTTGGGGTCAGGGATAGGGGTAGGGGTGCGGTTAGAATTAGGAGCTGAGTGGGGGTTAGCGGTGGGGCCAGAGTGGTCATGGTCCCGTCTGTGTCTGGGTTTTTGGGGCCTTTGTGGTAGTGGTTCCGGAGTCCAGTCCCTGTGGTTTTCTGGGGTTCCACGGGTCCTTCTCCGGTTCTGTGCTGGTGCTCGGTGGGGTTTAGGAGCGCTGATCCTGGGGGTGCATGTCTGCCGCAGTGTCGGCCACTCCCTCTGGTACTGGTCCTGGTTCCGGGGCGTAGTGTGGGTGATTCTATCCGCTGTGGGTGGGGGTGGTGGAGGATTCACTAGAGCAGTGAATCTGTTGCTGGTGGAGACTGGAGTTGTGCGTCTTACAGTTCTCCAAATTGGGGCCACTGTTTCCTGGGCGATGTCCAGGGTGGTCGGGTGTAATCTTCGGCCAAACTTCTTTTTGGCCCACCTGGCCGCCACCTGGAACGCCTCTGGCCAGTTGTTGAGCTGAATTCTCTCCAACTTTTTGGTGAGTTGTTCCAGGATCTTGAGATAGTGTTCCTCCAAGATCTGCATGCATGTGTGGAGCCAGTTCCGGGCATTCCCCGTCAGTAACAACATGGTGTCCTCTGTCGGGGAGGCCGGTCTCACCAGGGTGGCCAGTTCCTGCATCTTTTTAAATAAACTGGTGGGTGGTGCTGTCCCGGCTCCAGACACTGCAGTGTTCTGCAGGTGATGCGTTGTCTGGATGACTCGGAAGAGGGTCCTAGTGGCCTCAGCGAAGGCCGTCATGGTGTTTTGGTGTGGGTAAGGTGGTGTGTTTTTAGGTGTTTTTAATTTTCTAATTTTGAGAATAACGCAAGACTATTTTTTTGTGGTTTAAACTGTTTTTATTTTCTAGAATTGTCAAATATTTTTCAATTTTTACAGATTTTTAGTGTTTTTTTAGTAATTTTTTATCATTAAAAATGTTGTGCAAGCGGCGGTGCAGGTTTCGACTGTTTGATAGCGTGCTGTCAACACGAGGTTGACGCTTATCAAAGCAGTCTATACTTACCAAGACTGTTACCTTGTGGTTTAGTTGACACCGTTAGGTTTCCACCACAAGGTAGTGCAGTCTGTACCGTGTTGCTGCAGGATTCCTCCTGGTGTCTCGTCCGTGAAAATGTTCAGGTTTGTTTTGCTCTTTCGGGATCAGCAGCGGGAGAGTTCCTCCGAGTAGGATGTGTTCCTCTGCTGTCTTCCAAAGCATATGTCGACACAACGTTTCGCCTTGTCTTAGGCTTCTTCAGGTGTGAGTGTGAGAGGATTGTGGTTCTGTTTATCTGGTCACAGAGAGGACCTGTTTGAGGCCACTGGTTTGTGGGGTCCTCATTGGTGGATGTGTCCCCTTTGTGTCCTTAATAGCCCTAGCTCTCTGGAATTTTTGTCAAAAATGGCTGTTTCCTGCCAGTAGTTAACCTTTTGTTTCCCGTGATGGGTGATTCTTTTGTTATTTTAAAGACCTATTTTAAAGATGGTTCTATTAAATGGCCCTAGCATTCCAGTAGTTTGGCCTGAATGGCTATATTCCTCCTGTAATTTAGTCTTTTGTTTCTTCTAGTGGGTAATTCTTTTGTTATTTTAAAGACCTCTCTCTGGCTCGGATGAGCCTATTCAGAGTGGTATTAACCAGATGGGTAGTCTTTAGTGTAATTCTGTCCCAGCTATCAGCAGTTACTGAAGGCTCTGGCTAGTTAGGTAAGTAAGAAATCTTTATTTCCCAAGTTGTCCCATATTAGGGCCTCTTGGGAAATAAAAGTTTGCACTGGCCATTCAGGGTACTGAAGCCTTTAAGTAGGAAGAATTTGGTCCCTCTTGTGTCGGTGCTCTATGTGCGTTGATTTAGTCCTCTTGGAAATAGAGTGCTAAGTTTGAGAATCCAGTGTTTCTCAAACCTGCGTCTCTCCTCCGGTGTCCAATTATTGTTCATTTGAAGGCCCGATATTTCTAGTGCCTCAAGTCCATGGTGAAGGAAATGAGCCACCAGGTGTGTGTCTGTCTCTCTGTGATTTCTAATGTTGTATATATGTTGTGCTAGTCTACATTTAATTGTGTTCCCTGTTTCTCCTACATATATTATACCACATTGTTTGCACTTAATGGCATATATGCAGTTTTTAGTGTTTTTATTTAGTGTTTGTTTTATTATGTAGGTTGTGTTGGTAGTGGTGTTTCTGACTGTAGTGGCTTGTTTGTAAAATATTGGGCCCTGTGTCGGTAAAGTATTAATTTCTGGTAGTTTGCTGCTTACCAGATGATCTTTAAGATTTTTATTTCTTTTATATGCTGAGATAATTTTATAGTCCTGGATAATGTTTGTGTTCTGTAGAGTGCGGGTTAGATTTAATTTAATTTTTCTGTTTGCAGCTAGGCTAAATGCTGAGTAGGTGGTGATTAGCGGAATGATTTTGCGCGTGTCTTGTTGTCTGGTGGTCAAGAAAGTTTTCCGGACCTGTCTAAGGAAAGATCTGGAATACCCCCTTGGTTTTAATGCATTGAAGAGGGTCTGGGTAGCCTCTTCAAAATCTATTACCTGTGTGCAAATCCTGTTGAACCTGAGCAATTGTGATTTGATCAGGCCCTTGAAAGTGTGTTTAGGGTGGAGACTGTTTTTATGTAAAAGTGTGTGTGTGTCAGTCTCTTTAAAGAAAACTTTAGTGTCTAAGGTGTGTGTTTGGGAAAAAGAGGGTCCCTTGTATGTGGTAGTGTCCAAGAAATCTATTTGTTGGTTATGCGTGATGTATTTAACTGTTATCATTCTATGGTGTGTGTTGAGGATTTGTATAAAGTGTTTGAAGTCCTCTAAACTGTGTGTCCATGTTCCCCATATGTCATCTAAGTATCTAAAATAATTGGTGGGTAATTTGGGGCATTTTGGAAAAACAGTCTCCTCCCAGTGTGCCATGTAAATGTTAGCGTAGGCCGGTGCAAATTTCTTACCCATCGCTGTGCCGCTGATTTGTAAAAAGAATTCTTTGTTGAATTCAAAATCATTTTTTGTCAGGTTGATTTCTAACAGTTGTAGGAGAGATGTATCCGGGCGGCTGTCGTCCGGGTATTTCTCCATCCAGAGTTTTACAGCTGTTAGCCCTGCTGCAGTGTTTATGTTTGTGTAGAGACTATCTATGTCAATTGTGAATAAAATGGTGTCCTGTGTTATTTTAGTGTTTTTAACTATGCGTATGAAGTCGTATGTGTCTTTTATGTAGCTGTTGTGTTTAGTTGACAGTGGAGTGAGGAAATGGTCTATGTATTCTGCGATCCTGTAGGATTCGCTGTTGCAGTCTGAAACAATAGGTCTCCCTGCCGGGATCTCATATGGTACACTCCAGGACTGAGGCTGTTTGTGTATTTTGGGGAGGAGGTAAAAAACCCTTGGTCTAGGATTTTCCTCCCCCCTTAGGTAAAAACTTTGTTTTTTTGTGATGTAATTGTTTTCTAATAGTGTCTGTATAATGTCATATATTTCTTGTGCTGTGTCTAGATATATGGGTCGAATTAATTTTTTATAGTGTGTAGTGTTGTTTAATTGTCTGTGTGCTTCTTGGATGTACTGTGTTCTGTCCATGATTACTATGGCACTCCCCTTGTCAGCTGGTTTGATGACAATTTGTTTATTGTTTGCCAGCTGATGTAGTGCTTGGCTCTCTCCTCTGCTGAGGTTGTTTTTGTCTTTATGGGTTTGGGGGTTAAGTGCCTTGATCAGGGTGTTGTTGTCTTTTATGAGTTGTGTGATTGTACCCGGGATTTGGCTCTCCCTGGGTTCCCAGTTGGATCGGGCCATAAAGGGTGTTCTGTTTGTGTTTTCTGATCCCTCAAAAAAGACAGCTAGTTTCAGCTTTCTGTGAAACTCCTGAGCTTCTCCTCTGAGGGTTTCTTTTTGTTTATTTCTAATGTTTGCCGTCGGTACGAATGATAGGCCTTTGTCCAGTAAACTAATTTGATTTGGTGTGGGTGAAAAGTTTTGTGCCAGCAGTATAATGTTCTTATTCCCCTCCCTGTTTGTGTTTGGGTTTGTGGGGATTCTCAGTTTAAATGTTTTAGCCAGTGTTCCAACATCTTGCCAGCTGTTCTCTCTGTCCAGTGGATGTCGTCCCGTGTAGTGCGGAAGTCCTCCTCCGGAAGTTTGGGAACATGTGGCATGTTTCGGAGAATGTGATTATTGATCTCCTCCAAATTGGATTTCTGGCGGGGTTCCAGGTTTTGGGAATAATTAATTAACGGGATCCAAATTTCTGCTGCCGGGAAGGTGTTTTTTGTCATCCTCAGCATGGTCTGCAGCTGTTTTATTGCTGTTTTTTTAGGGTGTTGGTCCTTGTTGTTAATCCCAGTGGACAGGATGACTCTCTGTACTCTGGGATTCACTTGGGTTTTCTCCAGGAGTCCTGCAATATGATAAAATGTTGCTCCGGGGTAGCTGTCAATTTGTAGGTCTCCCCTGGAGTGGGACTGGATCCTGGAGAGGTTGGAGTCCCCTAGGATTATGTTCGGTTTGCTGGTTCTGATGGTCCATTCCTGGACCTTCCGCGTTGTTCGGGGGTGTCTGGTCGGGTAGAAGATTTCCTCCGCTACTCCGACTCCAGTGGCGTGGGGTGGGGGGGTGGGAGTGGGTGCAGGGTTCAGGTCAGGGGTCGGAGTGGGAGTGGGGTTAGGGTTAGGGTGGGGGTGGGGGTTGGGCTCAGGGGTAGGGTTAGGGTTAGGGTGGGGGTTGGGGTTGGGGTCAGGGTGGGGGTCAGGGTTAGGGTTAGGGTGGGGGTGGGGGTGGGGGTTGGGGTCAGGGATAGGGATAGGGGTAGGGTTAAGGTTAGGGTTAGGGTGGGGGTGGGGGTTGGGGTCAGGGTTGGGGTTAGGGTTAGGGTTAGGGTTAGGGTTAGGGTTAGGGTTAGGGTTAGGGGTTAGGGTTAGGGTTAGGGTTAGGGTTAGGGTTAGGGGTTAGGGTTAGGGTTAGGGTTAGGGTTAGGGTTAGGGTTAGGGTTAGGGGTTAGGGTTAGGGTTAGGGTTAGGGTTAGGGTTAGGGTTAGGGTTAGGTAAGTAAGAAATCTTTATTTCCCAAGTTGTCCCATATTAGGGCCTCTTGGGAAATAAAAGTTTGCACTGGCCATTCAGGGTACTGAAGCCTTTAAGTAGGAAGAATTTGGTCCCTCTTGTGTCGGTGCTCTATGTGCGTTGATTTAGTCCTCTTGGAAAAAGAGTGCTAAGTTTGAGAATCCAGTGTTTCTCAAACCTGCGTCTCTCCTCCGGTGTCCAATTGTTGTTCATTTGAAGGCCCGATATTTCTAGTGCCTCAAGTCCATGGTGAAGGAAATGAGCCACCAGGTGTGTGTCTGTCTCTCTGTGATTTCTAATGTTGTATATATGTTGTGCTAGTCTACATTTAATTGTGTTCCCTGTTTCTCCTACATATATTATACCACATTGTTTGCACTTAATGGCATATATGCAGTTTTTAGTGTTTTTAGTTAGTGTTTGTTTTATTATGTAGGTTGTGTTGGTAGTGGTGTTTCTGACTGTAGTGGCTTGTTTGTAAAATATTGGGCCCTGTGTCGGTAAAGTATTAATTGCTGGTAGTTTGCTGCTTACCAGATGATCTTTAAGATTTTTATTTCTTTTATATGCTGAGATAATTTTATAGTCCTGGATAATGTTTGTGTTCTGTAGAGTGCGGGTTAGATTTAATTTAATTTTTCTGTTTGCAGCTAGGCTAAATGCTGAGTAGGTGGTGATTAGCGGAATGATTTTGCGCGTGTCTTGTTGTCTGGTGGTTAAGAAAGTTTTCCGGACCTGTCTAAGGAAAGATCTGGAATACCCCCTTGGTTTTAATGCATTGAAGAGGGTCTGGGTAGCCTCTTCAAAATCTATTACCTGTGTGCAAATCCTGTTGAACCTGAGCAATTGTGATTTGATCAGGCCCTTGAAAGTGTGTTTAGGGTGGAGACTGTTTTTATGTAAAAGTGTGTGTGTGTCAGTCTCTTTAAAGAAAACTTTAGTGTCTAAAGTGTGTGTTTGGGAAAAAGAGGGTCCCTTGTATGTGGTAGTGTCCAAGAAATCTATTTGTTGGTTATGCGTGATGTATTTAACTGTTATCATTCTATGGTGTGTGTTGAGGATTTGTATAAAGTGTTTGAAGTCCTCTAAACTGTGTGTCCATGTTCCCCATATGTCATCTAAGTATCTAAAATAATTGGTGGGTAATTTGGGGCATTTTTGAAAAACAGTCTCCTCCCAGTGTGCCATGTAAATGTTA
Source organism: Conger conger (assembly GCF_963514075.1). Classification (NCBI taxonomy): domain Eukaryota; kingdom Metazoa; phylum Chordata; class Actinopteri; order Anguilliformes; family Congridae; genus Conger; species Conger conger. The sequence continues at coordinate 75,865 of NW_026890502.1, forward strand.
GCGTAGGCCGGTGCAAATTTCTTACCCATCGCTGTGCCGCTGATTTGTAAAAAGAATTCTTTGTTGAATTCAAAATCATTTTTTGTCAGGTTGATTTCTAACAGTTGTAGGAGAGATGTATCCGGGCGGCTGTCGTCCGGGTATTTCTCCATCCAGAGTTTTACAGCTGTTAGCCCTGCTGCAGTGTTTATGTTTGTGTAGAGACTATCTATGTCAATTGTGAATAAAATGGTGTCCTGTGTTATTTTAGTGTTTTTAACTATGCGTATGAAGTCGTATGTGTCTTTTATGTAGCTGTTGTGCTTAGTTGACAGTGGAGTGAGGAAATGGTCTATGTATTCTGCGATCCTGTAGGATTCGCTGTTGCAGTCTGAAACAATAGGTCTCCCTGCCGGGATCTCATATGGTACACTCCAGGACTGAGGCTGTTTGTGTATTTTGGGGAGGAGGTAAAAAACCCTTGGTCTAGGATTTTCCTCCCCCCTTAGGTAAAAACTTTGTTTTTTTGTGATGTAATTGCTTTCTAATAGTGTCTGTATAATGTCATATATTTCTTGTGCTGTGTCTAGATATATGGGTCGAATTAATTTTTTATAGTGTGTAGTGTTGTTTAGTTGTCTGTGTGCTTCTTGGATGTACTGTGTTCTGTCCATGATTACTATGGCACTCCCCTTGTCAGCTGGTTTGATGACAATTTGTTTATTGTTTGCCAGCTGATGTAGTGCTTGGCTCTCTCCTCTGCTGAGGTTGTTTTTGTCTTTATGGGTTTGGGGGTTAAGTGCCTTGATCAGGGTGTTGTTGTCTTTTATGAGTTGTGTGATTGTACCCGGGATTTGGCTCTCCCTGGGTTCCCAGTTGGATCGGGTTAGGGTTAGGGTTAGGGTTAGGGTTAGGGTTAGGGTTAGGGGTTAGGGTTAGGGTTAGGGTTAGGGTTAGGGGGTTAGGGTTAGGGTTAGGGTTAGGGTTAGGGTTAGGGTTAGGGTTAGGGTTAGGGTTAGGGTTAGGGTTAGGGTTAGGGTTAGGGTTAGGGGTTAGGGTTAGGGTTAGGGTTAGGGTTAGGGGGTTAGGGTTAGGGTTAGGGTTAGGGTTAGGGTTAGGGTTAGGGTTAGGGTTAGGGTTAGGGTTAGGGTTAGGGTTAGGGTTAGGGGTTAGGGTTAGGGTTAGGGTTAGGGTTAGGGTTAGGGTTAGGGTTAGGGTTAGGGTTAGGGTTAGGGTTAGGGTTAGGGTTAGGGTTAGGGTTAGGGTTAGGGTTAGGGTTAGGGTTAGGGTTAGGGTTAGGGTTAGGGTTAGGGTTAGGGTTAGGGTTAGGGTTAGGGTTAGGGTTAGGGTTAGGGTTAGGGTTAGGGTTAGGGTTAGGGTTAGGGTTAGGGTTAGGGTTAGGGTTAGGGTTAGGGTTAGGGTTAGGGTTAGGGTTAGGGTTAGGGTTAGGGTTAGGGTTAGGGTTAGGGTTAGGGTTAGGGTTAGGGTTAGGGTTAGGGTTAGGGTTAGGGTTAGGGTTAGGGTTAGGGTTAGGGTTAGGGTTAGGGTTAGGGTTAGGGTTAGGGTTAGGGTTAGGGTTAGGGTTAGGGTTAGGGTTAGGGTTAGGGTTAGGGTTAGGGTTAGGGTTAGGGTTAGGGTTAGGGTTAGGGTTAGGGTTAGGGTTAGGGTTAGGGTTAGGGTTAGGGTTAGGGTTAGGGTTAGGGTTAGGGTTAGGGTTAGGGTTAGGGTTAGGGTTAGGGTTAGGGTTAGGGTTAGGGTTAGGGTTAGGGTTAGGGTTAGGGTTAGGGTTAGGGTTAGGGTTAGGGTTAGGGTTAGGGTTAGGGTTAGGGTTAGGGTTAGGGTTAGGGTTAGGGTTAGGGTTAGGGTTAGGGTTAGGGTTAGGGTTAGGGTTAGGGTTAGGGTTAGGGTTAGGGTTAGGGTTAGGGTTAGGGTTAGGGTTAGGGTTAGGGTTAGGGTTAGGGTTAGGGTTAGGGTTAGGGTTAGGGTTAGGGTTAGGGTTAGGGTTAGGGTTAGGGTTAGGGTTAGGGTTAGGGTTAGGGTTAGGGTTAGGGTTAGGGTTAGGGTTAGGGTTAGGGTTAGGGTTAGGGTTAGGGTTAGGGTTAGGGTTAGGGTTAGGGTTAGGGTTAGGGTTAGGGTTAGGGTTAGGGTTAGGGTTAGGGTTAGGGTTAGGGTTAGGGTTAGGGTTAGGGTTAGGGTTAGGGTTAGGGTTAGGGTTAGGGTTAGGGTTAGGGTTAGGGTTAGGGTTAGGGTTAGGGTTAGGGTTAGGGTTAGGGTTAGGGTTAGGGTTAGGGTTAGGGTTAGGGTTAGGGTTAGGGTTAGGGTTAGGGTTAGGGTTAGGGTTAGGGTTAGGGTTAGGGTTAGGGTTAGGGTTAGGGTTAGGGTTAGGGTTAGGGTTAGGGTTAGGGTTAGGGTTAGGGTTAGGGTTAGGGTTAGGGTTAGGGTTAGGGTTAGGGTTAGGGTTAGGGTTAGGGTTAGGGTTAGGGTTAGGGTTAGGGTTAGGGTTAGGGTTAGGGTTAGGGTTAGGGTTAGGGTTAGGGTTAGGGTTAGGGTTAGGGTTAGGGTTAGGGTTAGGGTTAGGGTTAGGGTTAGGGTTAGGGTTAGGGTTAGGGTTAGGGTTAGGGTTAGGGTTAGGGTTAGGGTTAGGGTTAGGGTTAGGGTTAGGGTTAGGGTTAGGGTTAGGGTTAGGGTTAGGGTTAGGGTTAGGGTTAGGGTTAGGGTTAGGGTTAGGGTTAGGGTTAGGGTTAGGGTTAGGGTTAGGGTTAGGGTTAGGGTTAGGGTTAGGGTTAGGGTTAGGGTTAGGGTTAGGGTTAGGGTTAGGGTTAGGGTTAGGGTTAGGGTTAGGGTTAGGGTTAGGGTTAGGGTTAGGGTTAGGGTTAGGGTTAGGGTTAGGGTTAGGGTTAGGGTTAGGGTTAGGGTTAGGGTTAGGGTTAGGGTTAGGGTTAGGGTTAGGGTTAGGGTTAGGGTTAGGGTTAGGGTTAGGGTTAGGGTTAGGGTTAGGGTTAGGGTTAGGGTTAGGGTTAGGGTTAGGGTTAGGGTTAGGGTTAGGGTTAGGGTTAGGGTTAGGGTTAGGGTTAGGGTTAGGGTTAGGGTTAGGGTTAGGGTTAGGGTTAGGGTTAGGGTTAGGGTTAGGGTTAGGGTTAGGGTTAGGGTTAGGGTTAGGGTTAGGGTTAGGGTTAGGGTTAGGGTTAGGGTTAGGGTTAGGGTTAGGGTTAGGGTTAGGGTTAGGGTTAGGGTTAGGGTTAGGGTTAGGGTTAGGGTTAGGGTTAGGGTTAGGGTTAGGGTTAGGGTTAGGGTTAGGGTTAGGGTTAGGGTTAGGGTTAGGGTTAGGGTTAGGGTTAGGGTTAGGGTTAGGGTTAGGGTTAGGGTTAGGGTTAGGGTTAGGGTTAGGGTTAGGGTTAGGGTTAGGGTTAGGGTTAGGGTTAGGGTTAGGGTTAGGGTTAGGGTTAGGGTTAGGGTTAGGGTTAGGGTTAGGGTTAGGGTTAGGGTTAGGGTTAGGGTTAGGGTTAGGGTTAGGGTTAGGGTTAGGGTTAGGGTTAGGGTTAGGGTTAGGGTTAGGGTTAGGGTTAGGGTTAGGGTTAGGGTTAGGGTTAGGGTTAGGGTTAGGGTTAGGGTTAGGGTTAGGGTTAGGGTTAGGGTTAGGGTTAGGGTTAGGGTTAGGGTTAGGGTTAGGGTTAGGGTTAGGGTTAGGGTTAGGGTTAGGGTTAGGGTTAGGGTTAGGGTTAGGGTTAGGGTTAGGGTTAGGGTTAGGGTTAGGGTTAGGGTTAGGGTTAGGGTTAGGGTTAGGGTTAGGGTTAGGGTTAGGGTTAGGGTTAGGGTTAGGGTTAGGGTTAGGGTTAGGGTTAGGGTTAGGGTTAGGGTTAGGGTTAGGGTTAGGGTTAGGGTTAGGGTTAGGGTTAGGGTTAGGGTTAGGGTTAGGGTTAGGGTTAGGGTTAGGGTTAGGGTTAGGGTTAGGGTTAGGGTTAGGGTTAGGGTTAGGGTTAGGGTTAGGGTTAGGGTTAGGGTTAGGGTTAGGGTTAGGGTTAGGGTTAGGGTTAGGGTTAGGGTTAGGGTTAGGGTTAGGGTTAGGGTTAGGGTTAGGGTTAGGGTTAGGGTTAGGGTTAGGGTTAGGGTTAGGGTTAGGGTTAGGGTTAGGGTTAGGGTTAGGGTTAGGGTTAGGGTTAGGGTTAGGGTTAGGGTTAGGTTAGGGTTAGGGTTAGGGTTAGGGTTAGGGTTAGGGTTAGGGTTAGGGTTAGGGTTAGGGTTAGGGTTAGGGTTAGGGTTAGGGTTAGGGTTAGGGTTAGGGTTAGGGTTAGGGTTAGGGTTAGGGTTAGGGTTAGGGTTAGGGTTAGGGTTAGGGTTAGGGTTAGGGTTAGGGTTAGGGTTAGGGTTAGGGTTAGGGTTAGGGTTAGGGTTAGGGTTAGGGTTAGGGTTAGGGTTAGGGTTAGGGTTAGGGTTAGGGTTAGGGTTAGGGTTAGGGTTAGGGTTAGGGTTAGGGTTAGGGTTAGGGTTAGGGTTAGGGTTAGGGTTAGGGTTAGGGTTAGGGTTAGGGTTAGGGTTAGGGTTAGGGTTAGGGTTAGGGTTAGGGTTAGGGTTAGGGTTAGGGTTAGGGTTAGGGTTAGGGTTAGGGTTAGGGTTAGGGTTAGGGTTAGGGTTAGGGTTAGGGTTAGGGTTAGGGTTAGGGTTAGGGTTAGGGTTAGGGTTAGGGTTAGGGTTAGGGTTAGGGTTAGGGTTAGGGTTAGGGTTAGGGTTAGGGTTAGGGTTAGGGTTAGGGTTAGGGTTAGGGTTAGGGTTAGGGTTAGGGTTAGGGTTAGGGTTAGGGTTAGGGTTAGGGTTAGGGTTAGGGTTAGGGTTAGGGTTAGGGTTAGGGTTAGGGTTAGGGTTAGGGTTAGGGTTAGGGTTAGGGTTAGGGTTAGGGTTAGGGTTAGGGTTAGGGTTGGGTTAGGGTTAGGGTTAGGGTTAGGGTTAGGGTTAGGGTTAGGGTTAGGGTTAGGGTTAGGGTTAGGGTTAGGGTTAGGGTTAGGGTTAGGGTTAGGGTTAGGGTTAGGGTTAGGGTTAGGGTTAGGGTTAGGGTTAGGGTTAGGGTTAGGGTTAGGGTTAGGGTTAGGGTTAGGGTTAGGGTTAGGGTTAGGGTTAGGGTTAGGGTTAGGGTTAGGGTTAGGGTTAGGGTTAGGGTTAGGGTTAGGGTTAGGGTTAGGGTTAGGGTTAGGGTTAGGGTTAGGGTTAGGGTTAGGGTTAGGGTTAGGGTTAGGGTTAGGGTTAGGGTTAGGGTTAGGGTTAGGGTTAGGGTTAGGGTTAGGGTTAGGGTTAGGGTTAGGGTTAGGGTTAGGGTTAGGGTTAGGGTTAGGGTTAGGGTTAGGGTTAGGGTTAGGGTTAGGGTTAGGGTTAGGGTTAGGGTTAGGGTTAGGGTTAGGGTTAGGGTTAGGGTTAGGGTTAGGGTTAGGGTTAGGGTTAGGGTTAGGGTTAGGGTTAGGGTTAGGGTTAGGGTTAGGGTTAGGGTTAGGGTTAGGGTTAGGGTTAGGGTTAGGGTTAGGGTTAGGGTTAGGGTTAGGGTTAGGGTTAGGGTTAGGGTTAGGGTTAGGGTTAGGGTTAGGGTTAGGGTTAGGGTTAGGGTTAGGGTTAGGGTTAGGGTTAGGGTTAGGGTTAGGGTTAGGGTTAGGGTTAGGGTTAGGGTTAGGGTTAGGGTTAGGGTTAGGGTTAGGGTTAGGGTTAGGGTTAGGGTTAGGGTTAGGGTTAGGGTTAGGGTTAGGGTTAGGGTTAGGGTTAGGGTTAGGGTTAGGGTTAGGGTTAGGGTTAGGGTTAGGGTTAGGGTTAGGGTTAGGGTTAGGGTTAGGGTTAGGGTTAGGGTTAGGGTTAGGGTTAGGGTTAGGGTTAGGGTTAGGGTTAGGGTTAGGGTTAGGGTTAGGGTTAGGGTTAGGGTTAGGGTTAGGGTTAGGGTTAGGGTTAGGGTTAGGGTTAGGGTTAGGGTTAGGGTTAGGGTTAGGGTTAGGGTTAGGGTTAGGGTTAGGGTTAGGGTTAGGGTTAGGGTTAGGGTTAGGGTTAGGGTTAGGGTTAGGGTTAGGGTTAGGGTTAGGGTTAGGGTTAGGGTTAGGGTTAGGGTTAGGGTTAGGGTTAGGGTTAGGGGTTAGGGTTAGGGTTAGGGTTAGGGTTAGGGTTAGGGTTAGGGTTAGGGTTAGGGTTAGGGTTAGGGTTAGGGTTAGGGTTAGGGTTAGGGTTAGGGTTAGGGTTAGGGTTAGGGTTAGGGTTAGGGTTAGGGTTAGGGTTAGGGTTAGGGTTAGGGTTAGGGTTAGGGTTAGGGTTAGGGTTAGGGTTAGGGTTAGGGTTAGGGTTAGGGTTAGGGTTAGGGTTAGGGTTAGGGTTAGGGTTAGGGTTAGGGTTAGGGTTAGGGTTAGGGTTAGGGTTAGGGTTAGGGTTAGGGTTAGGGTTAGGGTTAGGGTTAGGGTTAGGGTTAGGGTTAGGGTTAGGGTTAGGGTTAGGGTTAGGGTTAGGGTTAGGGTTAGGGTTAGGGTTAGGGTTAGGGTTAGGGTTAGGGTTAGGGTTAGGGTTAGGGTTAGGGTTAGGGTTAGGGTTAGGGTTAGGGTTAGGGTTAGGGTTAGGGTTAGGGTTAGGGTTAGGGTTAGGGTTAGGGTTAGGGTTAGGGTTAGGGTTAGGGTTAGGGTTAGGGTTAGGGTTAGGGTTAGG
>NW_026890503.1:0-7500 GCF_963514075.1 Conger conger
GTGACACTGTGTACAGCCACTTTTAGCTCATTCAGCCGGGGTGACGGGCGGAAACAAAAACCTCCAGGACCCCCCCCCCCCCCCCTCCCTGCACAAGGAGTGAATATAGTCAGTCTATAGTCCAGAAGCAGCACAACATTCATGAACGTTTACAAGCTGGCCTTAAGGGCGCTGGGGTCAGAGGTGGAAAGGTGAAAGGTGAAAGGTGAAAGGTCACGCACCGAAGTGAAGACCTCGGTGGTCTGCTGGATGGTGGCGATCTTGGTCCACTTCCACTTGCGGAAGAGCTGCACGCGGGTGGGGTTGTGCAGCGTGGCCGACGGGTGCGTGCGGAAGAAGGTGGGGAAACGCTGGCGGTTAGAGAGCGCCGGGGAGCTAGAGCCATACGACAGCTGGGCGAGAGAGAGGGCGAGAGACACAGAGAGAGAGAGGGAGAGAGAGGGAGGGGAAGGGAGAGGGAGAGAGAGGGAGGGGAAGGGAGAGGGAGAGAGAGAGGAGGAGGGAGAGGGAGGGAGAGAGAGAGGGAGGGAGGGGAGAGGGAGGGAGAGAGAAGGAGAGGGAGAGAGAGAGGAAGGGGAGAGGGAGGGAGAGAGAGAGGGAGGGAGGGGAGAGGGAGGGAGAGGGAGAGAGAGAGGAAGGGGAGAGGGAGGGAGAGAGAGGGAGGGAGAGAGAAGGAGAGGGAGAGAGAAGGAGAGAGAGAGGGAGAGAGACAGAGAGAGAGAGGGAGAGAGAGGGAGAGAGAGGGGGAAGGGAGGGAGAGAGAGGGGGGAAGGGAGAGAGAGAGAGAGGGGAAGGGAGAGGAAGGGAGAGGGGAAGGGAGGGGAAGGGAGAGAGAGAGAGAGAGGGGGGAAGGGAGGGGAGAGGGAGGGAGGGAGAGAGAGAGGGAGGGGAAGGGAGAGGGAGAGAGAGAGGGGAAGGGAGAGGAAGGGAGAGGGAAGGGAGGGGAAGGGAGAGAGAGAGAGAGAGGGGGGAAGGGAGGGGAGAGGGAGAGAGACAGAGAGAGAGAGGGAGAGAGAGGGAGAGAGAGGGGGAAGGGAGGGAGAGAGAGAGGGAGAGAGAGGGAGAGAGAGGGGGAAGGGAGGGAGAGAGAGGGGGGAAGGGAGAGAGAGAGAGAGAGAGGGGAAGGGAGGGGAGAGGGAGGGAGAGAGAGAGGGAGGGGAGAGGGAGAGAGGGAGAGAGAGAGGGAGAGAGAGGGATAAGGGAGAGAGAAGGAGAGGGAGAGAGATAATTATTTCACATTTTCAAAAACCCTTTATTGGGACATTTAATCATTTCAAGACAATACCGATAGATGACTACATTTATCCAAAGCGCTTTACAATTGATGCCTCTCATTCACCCTGACACACTCACCGGAGAGAGAGAGAAAGAGAGAGAGGGAGGGGGAAGGGAGGGAGAGAGAGAGGGAGAGAGAGAGGGGAAGGGAGAGGGAGAGAGAGAGGGGAAGGGAGACGGAGAGAGAGAGAAAGAGAGAGAGGGAGGGGGCAGGGAGAGAGAGAGAGAGAGAGAGAGAGAGAGGGGAAGGGAGAGGGAGAGAGAGAGGGGAAGGGAGACGGAGAGAGAGGGAGAGAGAGAGGGAGGGAGAGAGAGAGAGAGAGAGAGAGAAAGGCATTACTAAAGGCTTCCTCTGGCCTCCACATGCACTGATGATGTTTCCTGGAAGCCCGCCTCAGGACAAGAGGCGGCTTATTTTGTCTAATGTCAGAAAGCAGAAATAGCCACGAAGATGAAAAATGTAACAAAATGGTGTTAATGGGAAATCGATGCGCTCCAGAGCTTAAGTGGCCTTCTCAAGGTCTCTACAGTAGAATAAAAAGGAAATGACAGCTCCGCTGGAGGGGGGTGGGGGGGTCTAATTGGCCAACAGTGCCCCACAGAGGTTAATATGAGGGGGTAAGATTCAGATCGCCGTCCGTCACACGGACAGTGTTAGCACGTTAGCACGTTAGCAATAATGGCAACTATAACTGCAGAAATGCTGCAAACCGCAAATACGCTGTGACAGCCATTGAACCATCTGACACACACACTCAGTGAGCACTTTATTAGGTATTTATTAGACATATTTCTTAGACTTATTAAGACTTCTGCTGCTGTAGCCTATCCACAGCTTTGATGCTCTTCTGCATACCACTGTTGTAACGTGTGCTTATTGGCGTTACTGTCACCTTCCTGCCAGCTTTTATGCATTTAGTTGCTACAGTGAATTATATTTAAGAATGTCTGTGCCTGTGAGTCTCAACATCATGCATCATGAACCGGGCCCACATTAAGACTGGTTCCACATCAGAGAACTGGGCCCATATTAATACTGGTTCCACATCAGAGAACTGGGCCCACATTACAGACCAAGTTCCACATTAAAGAACCGGGCCCACATTAATACTGGTTCCACATCAGAGAACTGGGCCCATATTACAGACCAAGTTCCACATTAAAGAACCAGGCCCACATTAAGACTGGTTCCACATTAAAGAACCGGGCCCACATTAAAACTGGTTCCACATTAAAGAACCGGGCCCACATTAAAACTTGTTCCACATTAAAGAACCGGTTCCACGTTAAAGACCAAGTTCCACATTAACATAAGGTTCTACATTAATGAGTCTAGGTAAAGCTACGCACCATGATGAGGTTCCACATTAATGAGTCGGTTCTACATACAGGAGCAGGTTCTACGTAAAGGAGCAGGTTCTACGTACAGGAGCAGGTTCTACGTACAGGAGCCGGTTCTAGGTACAGGAGCAGGTTCTACGTACAGGAGCAGGTTCTACGTACAGGAGCAGGTTCTAGGTAAAGGAGCAGGTTCTACGTACAGGAGCAGGTTCTACGTACAGGAGCCGGTTCTAGGTAAAGGAGCCGGTTCTACGTACAGGAGCCGGTTCTAGGTAAAGGAGCCGGTTCTACGTACAGGAGCCGGTTCTAGGTAAAGGAGCCGGTTCTACGTACAGGAGCAGGTTCTACGTACAGGAGCCGGTTCTAGGTACAGGAGCAGGTTCTACGTACAGGAGCCGGTTCTACGTACAGGAGCCGGTTCTACGTACAGGAGCCGGTTCTAGGTACAGGAGCAGGTTCTACGTACAGGAGCCGGTTCTACGTACAGGAGCCGGTTCTACGTACAGGAGCAGGTTCTACGTACAGGAGCCGGTTCTAGGTAAAGGAGCAGGTTCTACGTACAGGAGCAGGTTCTAGGTAAAGCTACGCACCACGATGAGGTTCCACATGCGGGCCGCCTCGGCCACCAGAGTGGAGACGGAGCTGCAGCCGGGCATCAGCACCATCTTTATGGGCTCCGTGTAGAGCAGGTCGTACAGCAGCCGCGTGGCCTCCCCGGGGTCGCACTGCGGGGGAGACACAGGGACACGCGTTCAGCACCCGCTCAACACGCGTTCAACACGCGCTCAACACGCGTTCAACACGTGTTCAACACCTTAAAACATTCATCATGTCTCAATTTCAATGTACTTGACCAGATGACCGGAAGTCCTTTGTTTTGTACATTTTAACCCGAACACAGCAGTGTGTGTGTGTGTGTGTGTGTGTGTGCGTATATCGCTCTGTGTGTGTGTGTGTGTGTGTGCGTATATCGCTCTGTGTGTGTGTGTGTGTGTGTGTGCGTATATCGCTCTGTATGTGTGTGTGTGTGTGTGTGCGTATATCGCTCTGTGTGTGTGTGTGTGTGTGTGCGTATATCGCTCTGTGTGTGTGTGTGCGTATATCGCTCTGTGTGTGTGTGTGTGCGTATATCGCTCTGTGTGTGTGTGTGTGTGTATATCGCTGTGTGTGTGTGTGTGTGTGTGTGTATATCGCTCTGTGTGTGTGTGTGTGTGTGTATATCACTGTGTGTGTGTGTGTGTGCTGCTGAGCACACAAACTCACAATGTTACTCTACAGAGACGTGCTTCAACACCAACTTCACAGGGCAGGCTGGACTCATGGGACAGTGTGTGTGTGTCTGTGTGTGTGTGTGTGTGTGTGAGGTGTGTGTTATTGGTACTTTGTTCTTATCCAGGAGCTTTTCAAAAAATGCAGACGTGGTGGAGATTTAAAGATGAACATAAAATAAAACTAGAAAAGAAAATCTTTAGAGAAGGAACAAAGAAGTTTCACCTATTCATTACCAACCTGCAAAAAAAGCCCACCTGCTTATCATCTGCGTTTCCAATAAGAGAAACACGAGGGTTGTCTTGTTTAAAAGCCCTGTAAGATTTCATAGTCATGTCCCAGCCTGGTCCCCAAAAGCTGGGGTGTTTTGGACCCCACAGATCACTATGGCCTATAAAGGACATTCACCAATGCAGGAGTAAATTACTGAGTAAGCGCATGAACCAAGAAAATAATAATAATAAATAATAATAATAATAACCTTGAACCTTCTTTCAGACTCCAGAGAGAAAGACAGAGGGAGAGGCACCAGGGAGAGGGAGAGAGAGAGGGGGACTGGGGAGAGAGAGAGAGAGAGGGACTGGGGAGAGAGAGAGAGGAGGCAGGGAGAGAGAGAGGGCGACTGGGGAGAGAGAGAGAGAGGGGGCAGGGAGAGAGAGAGGGAGAGAGGGGGAGAGGGAGGGGGAGTGGGGACAGGAAGAGAGAGAGAGAGGGAGAGAGAGGGGGGAGTGGGGAGAGGGAGAGAGAGAGGGTGAGTGGGGAGAGGGAGAGAGGGAGTGGGGAGAGGGAGAGAGAGAGGGTGAGTGGGGAGAGGGAGAGAGAGAGGGGGAGTGGGGAGAGGGAGAGAGGGGGAGGGGGAGTGGGGAGAGGGAGAGAGAGAGGGGGAGAGGGAGAGGGAGGGGGAGAGGGAGAGGGAGAGAGAGAGGCTGAGGGGGAGGGGGAGAGAGATAAAAACATAATGACACAGTAGCTCATAAAGCCAGGCACACAGGCTGGATGGTGTCCTGCTCATAAGGAGGGAAAGTTTGGAAATGGCCGCCGGCCACAGGCTGGAAAACTACAACATTTCAGCGGAGAGGAAGTGAGGTGAGGATATTATCCCAGCTCTTTCCTGTCCACTGGACCGCACTACAGACTACCCGTGTAGGGAACACAATCTGAAATCAAACACACAAAATAAATAGGAAATTGATTTGCCAGCTCAAAAATGGAGGTAGCTTTTCCCCCCCCTTTTTTTTTTTAAAAAGAAGGAAAACACAAAAAGAGTAATCCGGGGGGAGGGGGGATCAGTCCTGTATGGGTATCAGGCACCACAGCAAACACAGACAGTCAGACCAGACTGCATCTCTTACTCAAACTGCACTGGGTTCCAGTTGTGTTGACAGATGTTATAAAAAACAATGCAACTGCATATTTGAACACACAATGCTATTAATAAAGGCAGGGTGGTAGTAAATGTAATTGCTTATTATTTGTATTAATAATTATAATGAATGAGGTATTTTGTAGGAAAACCCCTGGATTACAATGGTACAGTACGTCACCCCTGGGTGACACGAACGCTCTCTGATTAAACCAGCTAATAAAACGCCGTTAATGAAGATGCGAAAGTTCAGCCTTCTGGGCTGTGAAACAACCGTATTATAATTATGAGTAGATTAGAAGATGAGCCACACGCAATCTTCCACGGCCGACTGAAGGCCCATCACACCTGGACCAAACGCAGTAAAATTAAAGCTTGCCCTCCTAACCTCTACTTTGATTTCCCCTGAATTCACTTGGGGGGAAAAAACTTTAAGTGCAAATTGTATGGACAGTAGTTAATTGTCTGGAGAGTTTATTTTTTATTTATTTTTACTTGTTAAATATATGGACGCAAAGCTGTCTTGTCGTAGTGAAGTTCAAAGCACTTTTGTAAATCGTTCTAGATAAGAGCGTCTGCCAAATTATGTAAATGGACTGGGGCTTCAAACGGAAAGCACGTCTGACCGCATTCTAATGTAATTGTAGCACAGACGCAAGAGCCCTCTGAGTCTACTCCGGGGGCAGGAAAAAAACGGTTCTGTACATGACGTAATTGTGTTCATTAGCTGGGTACTTACGGCAAAAATACTACTAGGTTATAGGCTACATTGTTTCGCATTAATCTATATACTGCGCTGGCAAAAGGCGAAATCATACGTTTTCAAAAAATAATTAGGCCCTTTCTTAAATGAAGTAACGTACGTGCATGCGCCGACATCTGGAAGTAAAAAAAAAAAAGCATAAGCCACCTATTTTCAGCCTTAAAATAGGGCACTTATGGAAATTGCGGAGAGGTCAACAAATTATCCGATAACCACAGTGCAACCAAATTACGGCTTTGAACAGGAAATCAGTCCCTTTCATGTGTTCATCACGCTCATTCACCAGAAAATAAGTTATACGATTGAAACTTCAGTTTATGTTGGAAAGCAGATATTCGCAGAATTGCAGGGTACGTGTCAGAGTATTTCTGTATTTCAGCGCTACGATCCCATTCCTACAAATTGGTAGGGACCAATTATCATGTTTCCCCGATCCGAAAAATGACAGTTTGCCTCCTACGCCATCGTGCAGAAGGGGGGATCCGTTACGGCAGCGCGAGCTGCTGTCCGTGGTGCTGATCTGAGTTTCTGGTCAGCCACGAAAAGCAGTACGCGCGCACACACACACACACACACACACACACACACACACGGTCACTACGGGAATCTGTGTGTCTCTGATGGATTGGTTCTCTAGCTGTCGATGAACCGAAGCGTCTGTCAACACACGCGTCCGCTGCATATTGATTTTAGCCCACATACCGGGCACCCTGTCCGTCCTCCTTACATTGTCAGTTGCTCTAACGTACTAATTACATGGCGAACTGGCTTGCGGTTTAAAACAGGATATCAGTGGAGCTATGTCGTTTGTTTGCACCGCAGTTGCCCCGGTGACTGTTGTCATATCAACTTAACCCCCCCCCCCCCCGCTCCTTTCTTAAACCCCTTACACTCGCCCCCTCATCTCCCTCCCACTCCGCCATGCCACACCTTTAGAGAGTTCCAAATGTAGTCACAATAACCAATAAAAACAGTGTTCTTAGAAATACCAACCAGTTACAGCGCAGTTAACTGTTCAGGGGACATCTGCTCCGCTCTGTAAGCGCGTGGGCGTGTGTGTGCGTGTGCACGTGTGTGCGAGGGGGACAGAACTGGGGGACAGAAGGAGAGAACGTAGTGACGTAGTGTGCGTCATGAAATGTAATCTGTACCAGAAACTGCACGAACAGTGAACATTAGGCGACACGAACGGCCAGATATTCAGACAAATGAGAACTGGGTCTGGTACTATTTAAATTTGATGTCGGTTGTGGCGCCTTCAAAACAAGTTGACGTACGATTTCTGAAACTTGGACTCATCAACGTGCGCCAAACGCAATGTTGTGACCGGTATTCGCGACTATGACGCGAAAGACCGTTCTCACCCGGGCAGACCGTGAAACGATCATATATCCACCACTAGACACGATTCAAAAGGCGTATCATGGTAATAGCATTCCACACAATTCACGATCAAGATAAATAAGCCAACAAACAAATAAATAAACAA